>NC_048225.1:122906817-122947624 GCF_002007445.2 Ailuropoda melanoleuca
TATATAATATATATATTTTTTTTTTTTTAAGATTTACTTTGAAAGAGAAAGAGAGAGATGATCATGGGGGGAGGTGCAGAGAGAGAGAATCTTTAACCAGACTCCACACCGAGTAGTGAGTCCGACGAGGGGCTCGATCTCACGACCCTGAGGTCCTGACCTGTGCTGAAATCAAGAGTCAGATGCTTAACCAACTCAGCCACCCAGGTGCCCCCTGACTCCTCCATATTCTTAAAGATAATCCCCTCTCTTCCATCTTCCAATTTTGCTATCAGCCTGTGTTCCTTTGCAAACA
Organism: Ailuropoda melanoleuca; assembly: GCF_002007445.2. NCBI lineage: Eukaryota > Metazoa > Chordata > Mammalia > Carnivora > Ursidae > Ailuropoda > Ailuropoda melanoleuca. The sequence continues at coordinate 122,907,113 of NC_048225.1, forward strand.
ATGTATTTTTCCGCTCCAGACTGTTTTACGATCTGTGTCTTCCACATTCTGTAGTTTAATTACTAGGAGTCTCGAGTTTAAGGATCCATCTTTTCTTTCATTTACTTTGTCATTTAATGTGCTTCCTGAATCTGGGGGCACTTACATCTCCTTAGCTTTGTCTTGGATCATTTCAACTCTGGGTTGTTAACTAAGGGAAACATGCTTCAAGACTCCCTGACTTTCCAAGAAACTCCCAAGTATCACAGGTTTGTCAATCCTCGGGAGAGAAAAACAGCTCTTTCACTTTAAAATCTAGTCTTTTGTGTCCTGCAAAATGTTTCGCATTCTGATATGTTATTCTGAAGTGATAAAAACTAAATATGAAGACAAATAAATGCATGGGTTTGTCTTAAAAGATGGACGCCACTGGGCAGAGCCGGAAAACAGAAGAGACGGAAGCTCGGGGTTGAACAGTTCTCCAACTGTTAACCAGTTCTGCGATCATGGGAAAGTTACTGAATCTGTCTGCAGCTCCACTTCATCCCGAGAATGGGAATCGCCAGTTCTAGCGCGTGGGGCTGCCGTGAGGATGGACGTCACATCGGTCAGGTCTCATCTGACTGTAGATGCTTTGAGAGTAGGGACTAGGTTTTGCCCAACCACAGATGGATTACCAATTTCTTGCTCTTTCAAGAGTGCTCTGTGCTAACGGCTGTCCATATTGCTCTGGGTAAGCGAAGGACTTGCAGGAGGAAGGGTTTCTGCTTGTCTTGCTGGTTGCAGGTGCTACGGAGCCGTTCAACAGTGGGGCTGTAAGGACATCCGGTGATGTTTTGTACCAGCCACGGTTCCTCAGTAACCCTGCATCCCTGGTGATCACCCTCTCACAGCCCTCCCTGAAGAGACTCTGCTTGTTCCAGGACTCCTGTCTACAGTGATGTCCCGATTCCCTCTCTGTACCCAGACACCCGCTGTGGTTCTGGACCTAGCTCCCAAAGGTTGCTTCCTATTTTCTTGGCAACTCATCGAGCTTCTCTGCCATCCAGTGGCTGCAACACATCTTCCACAATGAAAATGAACCCCAGCCTGGGGAAGGGTCCTCCCTCCAGGTTTGTCCTTGTATACTCTTTCAGCCCTAGAGGGCTGTTAAGACTTTTTTTTTTTTTTTGGAGAGGGAGGGGGAGAGAGAGTTGGGGGGCAGAAGGAGAGAGAGAATCTTATTTTACTTTTTAAAAAAGATTTATCTATTTCAGAGAGAGCATGCATGGCGGGGAGGGGCAAAAGGAGAGAGAGAATCTCAAGCGGACTCCCTCCTGAGCAGAGAGCCCGACTGGGGCTCAATCTCAGGACCCTAAGATCATGATGTGAATGGAAATCAAAAATCAAGATGCTTAACCAACTGAGCCACCCAGGCGCTCCAAGAGTGCTCTTTACATTTTAAAGATACTGTTTTGTTACAGCTGAATAATTCCAATTCTTCTGTTTGAATCACTGTGTGAGTTCTGTCTTCGGATTGGACCCAGACTGATTAACCACTGTTTTCCTCGGTGTCTACACAGCAAACAATACACATCAGGGTTCTCCATGCATCCTTTCCTCCCTTCCCCAGTTAGCCCTGAATAATTGATCTCTGACTTGCTCAAAATCAAAGCATGGCTCAACGTGGAGGGCCCCAAACCAGAACACACATCTCCTAATGTCTGATCTCACCAACTGCTTGCATGTTAATTAATGACATTTCTGAGGACTGGCTGGACACCCTATGAGGACCCTATCTGCTTTGATCATTTACACTCAAAACCAGAGAACTACTTCCAGCCTGGCTCCTAAAGACTTCAGGTCAAGTAACTTACTTCCTTTGGTTAAAAAGAAGGATTTTCATTTGCATGTCTGGCCCCTAGAATCAGAAATCTTTGTGGGACTGATAATTCTTTCAGCGCCCAGTAAGACTGAGCAGAAACCAAGTCAGGGGAACTGAATTTCAAAGGCACAGTGACCTCTATAATGGTATGAGTACTCTGGGGCTGTTTCTTAACTTAAAAAAAAAAAAACCAAAAAACCAAACAAAACATGCCATTAAACCAGAAAGGGTAATAGATAAGCATGCTAACCAAGGAGGTGAAATGTGCAATAAGGAGAAATTAAACATGAAGCCTTCATTTTTCAGGCCTAGTCCTGTCCTGTTCAACAGCCTTAGCATGTCAGGGACTTGGATGAAAATGCTCTTATTAAAGTTACACCTCACCGAAAGCTCAGAGGGACAGTATAGCTGTCCCAACCCGGCATGATGGCTTTACCCAGGTCAGTTCTGCTCAGCTAAAACTCAGCATCCCTTCCCTGCAGAGCTGCAGTGTAGGACTGCTCACGAGAGAAACGTGTGGGATTTGGGAGGCGGAAAGGAGCAGGAAGAAGCGGACATCAGGGTACTGGTGAGCCGCGGTTGGCCTCGCTCTGCTGTGCTCCATATCCGGCTCCCCCTCATGCCCGCCAGCCCTGCTGAACACCCTCAGAGCCAGGCGCCCGATCAGAAGCTTCTCAGCTAAGTAGGAGGCAGCAGCCAGAAAGAGTCAACAGCCTTCCACAGATGTCTGCACCTGCCCTGAGATTCTGCTCTGGCACATGGACTGGCAGCCTGCAAACTGACGTATCAGCCACACCGGGGCTGGCAAAGGACTCCTCTCAGGTCTTGTCTGGACCTTATGCTTCTTGGCTCCTGTGGCAATGGTGGAGATCCAAATCCGATTATTTCCACAGGCCTAAACACTCCCTGTTGCCTACTGAACCCTGATTCACAAAACATCAAACACTCTGAATAATGGGTTCAAGTGAATTTTATCTAATGTAACAATGATATATGTAAATTCTTGTATGTAGGCTGAGAAATAAAAGAGTGAAAACTGCAGAAATAATGAGTAAAAAATCTGGATTATTCTGTTTTTTTTTTTAAATGTGTGTGCCTAAACATCGTAGCATATGATGATAAAACATACGATAAAAGTTCTCATTGCTTTTGCAATACTTTAAGTGCACCTGTGACCAAAAATTAGTTTAAAAGTCCAATTTTTACTTACACACACACACACACACACACACACACACACGCACATGCACAAATCTGGCTTAAAGGCCATTACATAATCCTAAGGAATCTGGACAATAAATCCACCATGACCTAGGTAGGACCTAACACAGTCTGTTAAATAAGCAAAATACAGGTGCCTGAGTGGCTCAGCTGTTAAGCATCTGCCTTCTGTTCAGGTCATGATCTCAGGGTCCTGGGATCAAGCCCCTCATTGGGCTCCCTGCTCAGTGGGGAGTCTGCTTCTCCCTCTGCTGTTTCCCTCTGCTTCTGCTCTCTGTCAAATAAATAAATAAAATCTTTTAAAAAATAAGCAAAATACAGTATGATTTCATTCTTTAAAAATAAACACAAAACTTCCCATCATGAGGGTAAGATTATGTCTCTACATCTTACACTGATAAGACCGCATCTGGGATCCTGTATTAAATTCTAATATATCTTAAGAGGAAATAATGTATCCTGAATTAGGAAGTCTAGGGAAAAAATATAATGAAGGATGGCTTCAGGAATGTCAGGGAAATAAGATCTACATATTTGTGGCTCCAGAGAGGAGAGCCAGGGTCAATGAACAAGACACCCGTAAACACCGTGAGGAGCACGGCCACAGCCTGTCAGCACAGGGGACAGAGGCGTCCCGCGATGCGGCGGGTTGGGGGGAGGCGCAGGACCACATGCCCGCCACAGTGCTCTCAACCTTGTAAGATCCCATGACTTTAGAGGTCGCCTGGGGTTTGGGGAGAGGGAATAAGGGGTCCTCACTGAAGGGCACAAAGTTCCTATTAAGAACAATGAGAAGGTTCTGGAAGGTGGTGACGGCTGCCCAACTCCATGTGATGAATGCCACTCATGTGTACGCCTAAAATTATTAAAATGGCGAATTTTACATTTCACCACAATAAAAAAAAAGAAACCCACGATTCTATTATTCAACGGGAGAGATGCAAAAAATTTAAATTTAAAATTTGAGCTATTAAGAGAGGACCCCGTTACTGATGTGGTAAAGGCATTTCTCTTGGACAGGAAGAATGTACCGCACCACAAAGGAGCTTTCTGAAAGCGAATGCCAGAGTAATCGTGTCTCATAAAAGCCATGGGCAATTATGTATTCTGCGGCAATGCCAGTCAATCACACCAGAGGGGTTCCTTAAGCGCAGAAAAGGCCCCCAAGAAAAGCTCATTTGTGAATGTTACCATATTATCTTGATGATAAATGCTCTTATTGATGATGAAATGAGACATACAGTTTAGAATAAAGTCCTCTTTCATTGACTCAAAACACACAGACATACAAATTCATATGTACAGAGACCAAAAATACCCAATTTAATACATGAGGGGGGAAAAGTATCTAGAAGCCTGGGACAGCACTAGCAAAACTTCAAACCTTTGTTCATAAATGCAGGCTGCTGAAATCTGACAGATGAGCAAGATAGCCGCGAGACACCTACAACCAGGAAGTCTGCTGCATGAGGTTTTGTTTTGTTGTTTTGTTGTTTTTTGTTTTTTTCCGGGGCGGGGAGAAGGGTTGCCAAATAGGTCTCAGAGTTGTGAGTTCAAGCCCCACATTGGGCGCCTTAAAATTTATAAAAACAAAACAAAACAAAATAAAAATAAAATAAAAAAAACTTAAATTCGCTTTAAAATTTAAGATTTCTTTGATGTTTTTCACTCCCCACCAAAAAGCATGATTCTTCTTAAAAGTGAAGAGAAGGAAAAAGATATACCATACTGGTACTAACTGAAGCAATCTTTGAAAAAGAAGAACAGCTAGAAGACAGACTACCCGATTCTAGGAATTTTTATTAAGTTACAGTAAACAAGACATTGTGGTTCTGGCATCAAGACAGACAACTGGATGGATCGAACAGAATAAAGAGTTTGAAACAAACTACACAGAGAGGGATAACAGATTTTCAACAGAGGTCCTCCAGCAGGGAAAAAACAGTTTTTTCAACAAATGAGTCTGGAACAACTAGACATCCGTTTGCAGGAGGAAAAAAAAAAATTCTGATCTATTCCTTGTATCATATTAAAGAAATCAATCGAGGGACACCTGGGTGTCTCAGTTGGTTAAGCGTCTACCTTTGGCTCAAGTCATGATCCCAGGGTCCTGGGATCAAGCCCCATGTAGGGGCTCCCTGCTCATCGAGGAGTCTGCTTCTCCCTCTCCCTCTGTTGCTCCCCCTGCTTGTGCTCTCTCTCTCCCTCTCACATGCTTTCTCTCTCTCTCTCAAATAAATAAAATCTTTCCAAAAAGCGGGGGGGAGAGAGAGAGAGAGAAAAGCCCAGCCATACTTAAATATTTGCAAACCACACACCTGATAAAGGATATGTATTCAAAACTCTCAAAATTCAGTAAGAAAAAACCCAATCAAAAATGGGCTAAAGATTTGAACAGATGCTTCACAAAAGATACACAAATGACATGTAAGATGAAAAGATGCCCAAGGTCACTAGTCACTAGGAAATGCAAATTAAACCCCCCAGTGAGATACTAATATGCATGTCTTGAGGGGCTAAACACCCCCCAAAAACCTAACAATACCAGATGCGCAAAGATGTGAAGGAACCGGAGGTCTCAAACTCCACTAGCAGTTCTACCACTTTGGAAACGTTTGGCAGTTTCATTTAAAAAAAAAAACAAAACAAAACAGTAGGGGCGAGTTGCTGGTTCAGTCAGTTAAGCATCTGCCTTTGGCTCAGGTCATGATCCCAGGGTTCTGGGATCAAGTCCCACATCAGGCTCCTTGCTCAATGGGGAGTCTGCTTCTCCCTCTGCCTCCCGCTCCCACTGGTTGTGTTTTCTCTCTCTCTTTCTCTCAAATAAATAAAATCTTCTAAAACAAAAACAAAAACCAACCCCTCCCCCCCAAAAAAACCTACCATACAATCAGTCATTCTACTCCTCTGTATTCATGCAAGAAAGATGAAAGTGTACATCCATATAAATACTTGTATTGAATAGTCACATAAGCTTTTGTTGTAACAGCCCCAAACTGGAAACCACCAAAATGTCCACCAACACACGAATGGCGAAGCACATTGAGTTACACTCGTACAACGGAATACCATTTAGTAATAAGAAGGGATACGCTATTGATACATACAACGACAAGTAATGACTCTTAGAATAGCTATGCTTAATGATAGAGGCCAGGCCCAGAAAAAGAATACATTGTACGACTCTATACCAAATTTAAGAAAACACAAACTCATCTGGAACAACAGAAAGGAGAACGGTAGTTGCCTGGGATGTGGAGTGCAGGAGGGAGGGAAATGCGACAAGAAGGGGGGAAGGGGTGGGAGGGAAAGAGTACAAGAGGGCACACAAGGAAACTTCTGGGGGTGACGTATGCTCATCATCTTGACTGAGGGGATGGCTTTAGAATTGTACACATAGGTCAACATTTACCAAATTCATCACACTAAATATGCTCAATTTTTGTAAGTCAACTACGCCTCAAAATAAAGCTGTCTTAAAAACTAGAACGGACAGCCTGTTTGGGCTATGTTGTTAAAACTTTGGGGAAAGTCCTTTCTTTCAACCCAGAAAAGGCTGATTCAAGTCCGTGAGCAGCATCCACAACGAGCCGGCTTTGTACGTGGACCGTGCCACGGTGAAAAAAACAAACACGACACACCAAGAAATTCTTCCTTTTACAAAAGCCAAATGACAGGGGCTCATCCATTCACATCCTTCAAGCCCAGTTCTGATGAGATCTGTTTCCCGAAGCCTTTCCTTATCACCCAAGTAGAAAGTGATTATTCCCTCCTGTGAATCACCATAACACTTAAGTTAATTTTCAGATACCAGTTGAGGGCATTTTTCCAACCACCCATCACGCATTTATTAAACAATGCATCTAGACCAGACCCTGGCTTGGTGCTAGGAATACGAAAGCGAGTTGGGCACAGTTCTTTCCCTGCAAGAGCCTCAGAGTCTACCAGCAAAAGACTTTAAGTGACAGTAACACGCTGTAACACTTGTTTCCACAGCATTTAAAAGTACAACAGGAGCCCAGAGAAAGAAACTCATGTTGTCAGACACATGGTCTTGCGCCTCAGTGATGTGCTTCCCTCCAGACTAACACCCCCTGAGAACGAGGGACCATGACTTACTCATTTTAGTCATCCACTGAATCACCCAGCACAGCACCCGGCATGAGTGTTCTCACGTTCATGTACTTCCTTGAATGAATGGAAATTCCATTCCATAGGCATCCACTCTTTGACTAGAAGGCAGGGCCACCACGTTGCCAACTTGGAGTGGAGTCCCAACCTTTATCTGTTTTGTCTACCGAAGCAAGTTATTTGACTTTAGGTTCCCCCAAATCCCAAATGAAGAGCTAATCCCCATTCTGTCGGTGAAGAGAATAGAAAGGAGGTAAGGGGTGGGGTGGGGGGCTTGGTCAGTGGAATCCAGGACACCAAAGGAACACTGGTCAATCAAGGTCCTGCAGTGGGTCCAAGGAGGGCTCTGGAGCTCCGTATTGTGACTCCCAGGTATTCTTCTGCTCAGGGGTACACATCTAATCTCTAGAGGAATCCTACCAGTCTTGTGAAAGCAACTTCTAGGGATTATATGTGTGACTTTCTGCTTTCCCAGAAGATCACAAACCCTTTATCTGCGTTCAGTTTCTGAAGGGGCAGAGAGGTGGAACAGATACGCAATTCTAAAATTTCAGTGAAGATCAAACTAGCACAAGCTGGAAAAGTCTCAAATTACAACCAAAAGATTGGGACTGAACACCAAGCAGAAATCCCTCGTTGTTTCTAGATGGTGCAATTGAGCCTGAGAAGAAGTTTCCTCTCAATCTTAAAGATAAGGTAGGTGTGCTTCTTGTACTTACCTGTATAGAAACAACGGGTCGCAGGAGGGAAAAGCAGTAGAAATGTATCTGAATTTATCTGGACCCACCAGCCTGACAGCTCCAGGGACCCACAGGCGGGGGACGGGGCTCTTACCTGTAGATAGGGTCCTGCATCACCAGCATCTTGCTCTCATCCCACGTCCACTCCTTTTTCTGCAATAAAACAAGCTGTAAATGAATAAGTTAGGCTTGTCCTCCGCCTCAGAACCAGGGTACACGGTGAGCTGCTAACACTCACGCAAACGCACGCAACAGCACCTGGCCTGATTTCGAAGGGCCCCGGAGCTGAGTGCCCAAGAGGACAAGGGGAAAACGTCCTGTCTGGTCCAAGCAGCATCCCTCAAGCACTTTAAGGAGAGCACCTCTCCGGGGCGCCGAGGGCAGGTGCAAGCCAAGGCCACACCTGAGGACCACAAGCAGACTCCAAATCAAAACTTCATGGAGAAATCGCCGAGGGAACAGAAGAGATGACACATCACTCCAGAGGAGGGGAAGCAGCAGGAGGAACACAGGGGAGGGGGAGGCAGAGCTGTGAACCATCACGAGCAAAGGAAATGCAGCTGCCACCCTCCCTCCCTTCAAGGGGAGAAGGTGGGACCCAAGCCTGGCGAGGTTACTAGCACACCTGTAGTTACCCAAGAGGATAGTCCTGCCGGTTGTGAACCTAACTGTGAATGCCAAGGAGACCCCAGGGCAGCTGGAGATGAGGACAGGGATGGGAATGGGGACGAGGGGTGGGACAGAGGATTCAGGGGCAGTCCCGGAGACCCCAGGTGCTTGATGAGGTGAGTAGTAGCCCCAAGTGTTGAGGAAGCACCAGGACAGCAGCCACCACACCCCTCCCAGGTCCCCCCGCCCCCAGGTGCAGGGACAGGGTCCCCTGCCGCCTCCGCTGGCCTTTGCCACAGAGGCAGGGCTGTCCAGGGCTGACAACTGGGGAAGAACACACTCCTCTCTCCATGAAAGAGGATCATGCAGAGTGAAGGCAAGAAAGCGTGTGTTGGATTAATCACCGTCTCGTGAGGGCTTTCTGCTCTGGCTGAAAGTTTCTCAGAGAGCTCAGGCTGGCGGCTCTCAAAGCACGGGGGTGGGAAGCCAGGCCTCCAGCAGGGGCTGGGGGAGACTCTCTTCAGGCCCTTTGGAGACTTTAGGCAGCACATCTCCAGCAGCTTTACTCACACGACACCCCGTACGCACCTGGTAGACACTACCAACCACACCTGCCATTTCACCCCCAAAGTCTGAGTCAATCCCTATCCAGTCCACAGGTGGGTTTTTGACCAGTTTACAAGCATTCAACACCAGATGCTATTTTACAGAAACAAAAACTCCAGTTCAAGAACTAGTTTTTCAACAGTTGCCTTCCTTGAATGGCTATGTGCTGCCCTATGAGATTTTAACGTACAAATGGCCCATCTGAAGCAAACAGAGACACAAGGAGACTACATCTTTGTCTAAACGAGAACCTTCCAGATGTAGAAATGTAGCCAATCCAGACCCTCTTCTTTATACTAAATAATCCTAGGCTTTGCACACATTCCTCACCAGACCAGCCTTCTGGACTTCCCGCTACTCTCACGGACCTTCTCTGTACCCACGCCATTTACCCGTGTCCCCCTCGAAACCCGGTCCTCTGGCCTGAATTCCTTACTGACTCACACGTGGTCGGGTCCGCAGAGACACATTCATTTCTACATTCCAGCAGGGATACTCCTTAGCCCAGCAAAGACTGGCTGATCATATTTTCAGCTGCCTTATAACCATCCTACTGGCACACATCAGGCCAGCTTCCAAGGGACACACGAAGATTTTTCAGAGGCAAAGTAGCTCATCATTGGGATCCTATTTTAAACACGCAGTATAAATGTTCACCATGGGAATTCTTTAAACAGCAAAACAGGATGTTTCCAATATGGTTTGATTTGGGGGCAACTTATAAATATTAAAGAATTAAATATTATATTAAACCACATCTATATTTATGACCACATATCCTGCCCCAAGCCTTCATGCAATTTAGTTAGCAATGTCTGGAGAAAGCACCTGTGCTCTGCCGTGGAGCCCGTGCATTTAGGTTTTATTTCAGCAGTTGTAGGGTTTAGTGCTGTTATTTCCACTTGGTTCTTCTCTCGTCTATTTCTTTGCCCAGCCTTTCTACTTCTTCTGCGTCAAGAGTATAACCGCTCGTGAGGCATCTTTACGACAGCGGCCTTAACATCCTTGTCAGATAATTCCAACATCTGTCATCCCGGTATTGCCATCTCTTGTCTTTCTTATTCATTGGAGATTTTCCTCACTTCTGGTATAGCAAGTGATTTTCAATTGAAAACCTCAACATTTCAGGAAATACTTTTAAAAGAGATACCAGCACCCACAGAGAATATCCTGATCAAAAAATAAACAACTCTCTACCTACTTATTTTTCTTTTCTGAAAATCGCATTGAAATCTAGTGCTCTTCCTTTAGAGATTTCGCAGGAATCCTTGGATGCATCCATTAAACTGATGAAGGGATCAGAAAATTACCAAGATAAGGCAAAGGGTCTGGGGAAGAGTGGACTCTCCAATATCCTTTCTACACCACCACCTTTCAAATAAGATCTTGAGCAGTGCAGAGACCCCACCCAACAAGGTGTCCCCCTGAGTTTACAGCCTGGTCAAGATGAGAACCAAGTTCTGATTTATAGACCAGTGCACGTTCTCCTTACACTGAGCGTCAATGAACAGCGTAATTCAGAGGGAAGCTTGGCAGATCTTAAGAAAAATTTCATTCTTCTCTCTTACTCTGAAATCATTTCACATACCTCCTCCTTTTCAAATGTTCTAGAAGAAAATACAAAAACCACGTACACAAATCACCCCCTCCTCACTTTTCTACATGGAAATACATATTCTTCAAAGGAAAAAATTTTGGGGAAAAAATGTTCTTAATAAGAGAAGGAAAACAGGAAGAAAAACTAATGACCCACCACCTTCACGGGGTTATAGATCAAAGTCGGCTTCAACCAGGGGATAGCAATGTTATTAATGAACAACACCGACAGCCAAACTTAGTTTCACGATCTTCAGAAGCTCGCGCGGCTCCCACTCGTACTTGAAACCATTGTTTGTTTAAATGCTTGGAAGTAAAGGGCTTGGGAGTCTTGGTCGCTACACATGAGGAAATTTTCAGTTTTGCTACCCACTGTCCTGAATGGGCTGTAGTCTCCAAGATACGCCCGAAAATGAAGACATTTCAAGTCCAGATGGGAGCAGAAAGGAGAAGCAAGGAGAAGAGAAGAGGGGAGGAGAGGGGTGCATCCCGAAACTGTCAGTACCTCCCTGAGGCAGAGTGCACTTCACGGCCATGTTTACCACCAAGGGCCCAGGATGACCAGCAGGACGGAACAAGCTGGTCTTTAAGCCTCCTCCAGCCTAAGGTCCAGACTCAGGCGGGGCCTCACCAGCACCAAGGAGAGTCCAAGCAGTAACAGCAGGGAGGCCCACCAGCGAGGCCCAGGGAGATGGAGACCTACCCCCTCACCAGCTCCGCAAATAGAAAGGAATGGAAGTGGACAGGGAGTGCCCCAGGGGTGACTATTCGGCCTTCTGCCAGAGTCCCACCCTGTACATGTACATACGTAACTCCTTTCTTACTTTGTGGCCCCTCTGCACCTGCCAAGGATACTCACAGCATTGCTGAGCCTTTCAGGAGGCCTCTGAACTAGAGTTTACTAACCCATCTCTCTCTATGCCTTTCTCTCCCTCACCAGTCTCCCCTCTCCCTCTCTTCTTCCTATGACTTCCTTCTGCCGCAGTAATTTAAAAAGTCAACACGATAGAGCAGCTTAACTTGAGGGAAGGCTCTGTGTCACATTATTGGCTAGTCAAAACTTTCTGGAGAGAGGAAGCTGTCATCACAAGAATGTGCCCCAAGACCTCCAATTATAGGGCGTTCAACCAAGAGTCCTGGCTGTGGCATTCTGAAACTCACCACCAGTGTAGTGAGGGTCCCTGCTTCGGGGACACTCCCGGCCGATGAGTGTGCAGGGATGTCCAGGCAGGCCCATTCCTGGGACACACAGGAGGCCCCCCACACATGGCTTTGGCTTCAGAACTCCCTGACAGCCTTGCCACACCTTCCTCAGAGCACACTGTCATCTAAGAGATGGTCTCCCATCCTCCCCTCCCTTCCCCTCCTTCCCTGCTCTGTCCTTCACTTGGAATCAGACCCACACAGGAATGTGACAGCTACCCCAGCCTCACCCAGGGCCTCCCCCACCTTCTCTCACAGGCATTGAATCCCGTCTTGGCATTTGCTTTTTGGAGGACCTAGAATAACACAAAGTGAGAAGGAAAAGATATAGGCAAGTCATTTTTAGCTGCTTCCTTTTCTATTCTCACAAAAAATTCTCCAGTGGATATGGGAGAAAAGTCTTCCTTTCATTTAATAACGTTTCTATAATGCTTCCTTCACATTATCAAAATTGATCACAACCTTAAAAGATAAACACTAAGGTTCCCAGATGTTGACTTACTTCCCTTCAAGTTCACCTAGCCTGGTGGTAATGAAACCCAGCTCGTATACCTCTATGCCCCACATTCTCCTTGCTACTCCAAGTGATATAATGAGAGAATGTCAGTCTCCACCACCTGCAAATGGTAAAGGGCTTGCAGGGTATGCTCTTAGAAGACCACAGAACAGGGTAAGCACATCTTTTATCTAATGAGTGCAAATGGCCAGTCCTCCATGGAAAGTTACAGCCATTCTGACATTCCAAAATCTGCAGGCAGGGAATGTGACACAGGAACTAGGTCAGAGGTAGGTCTGCCTGGAACAGTGCCAAAAACAGAAGAGAGAGCTGGGCTAATTATCACAGCCGTCCTGTCTCCTCTTAGAGACCAGATACGGATATGGCATTTTTGAAGCTCTTCCCTGGGAACCCGAAAGTGGAGGAAGAATTGTACTGGCACTGACTTCCTAGACACATCACGAAGTCTGTAGGCTTTACCATTATTCATGCTCCTGGCAGCAGTGGAGACTTCTCAAAAAACAAAACACAACACAACCTTGCAAAGGCCTTATTAACTCAGCCTGACAAGTTCTCCATGCTTCCAGACAGAACAGGATTAGTCTGAAAATATAGCTATTCCTCACCTTCATGCATCACCTATGGATACAGAAAACACATTTCAAAACTAAAGTGCTCATAAATCCTCACACAATGCACACGATTCCTAATGTGCGTGTTTCAAGCTAGCAGAAAATAGAGAGGGCCTAGAACCATGACATGGAAGAAGGAAGACTGGACAAAGCTGGGTCCTGGCTCCATCAGTAACTGTGGGGGTGACCCCGGGACGCTCACTGGGCCTCTCTTATCCTGTTACCAAAGTCGAATCAAGCACAGGCACAGACTAGATCATTCTGAAGTTCTTTCTCCTGAATGCTGGTTCTACAATTCTAAGTGCCTCCTTTTCTTACCCAATTAGATCTGAGTTCTGTGTTTCCAGAATAACTAACCCCAACTCTTTGGGCAGGAAACTGGTTCTCCGGGGATGTGATATCCCGGTGACACAGTACAGGCTAGAAGTTAAAGACCTCAGACCAATTAATTAGGCATTTTCTACAGAAAGCTTCGCTCCGAGCAGACTGAAAAGATGAGCATACCCACGGCAGCACAGCGGTGGAAAGAACCTAGTTGGCTGAGCGAGACAGACCCAATTCCAACCTTGATGTCACCTGCGATGGGATGGGAGGTCTTGGCCAAGTTGCTCAATCTTCTTTCACAAAACAAGCCTAAGAATGGTACCTACCTCACAGGATGGTTATAACCATTTAATAAGTATACAGCACATCAGACAGGCTTGGAAATAGGCAGGTGTTCAATACCAGCGTAAGCTACTATTGTTAGCTGTTCTCATCACCATCTTAGCATGTAATGACTTTCATGAGTTTGGTCCCTCTGGTCTTCTACTTTCCCAAACAGATGAAATAGGATGAGAGAGAAGACATGGTCCCTGCCCCTAAAGGTTCAGCCCACGGGGGAAAGAGAGAAATAACTCTAATGCAATTCTGCAGGGCTGTAATAGACCTACATATGCAGATAATGCCATTAAAAATAATGTTGCTGGAAAGGGCCCATGTCTAATACCCTATGGATCCTACTTAGTTCCTTGAACATGGTAGACACACAACAAATAGTTGTTAATGAGAGCGATGAAACTTTCTAGAACATTAGGAGATCCTCAGGAGATTCCAACTAAGTTACTGGTTTACAAGAGAAATCACATGAAACTGAGGCTTTTCAGATCCTCTCGTAGAAAAATCCTTTGGATAAAGTTGAAGACTAATCTTTCTTATTTAGAAGTCCACTCCCTAGCAAATAGTGCTATAGTGTGATTCCAGGATTATAATTAATAATCATTATTATGTGCACAGCAAAGCTAATTATTTGGGCCTGGCTGGGAGGTGAAGACACTGTACTGACTGGGAGATGACAAAGCCACTTAATAGTGGGGTTCATGCCACAAATATCAACCAAGAGTCCTAGGAATTTGAGATTCATTATCTGCTACCAACAGTTCAAGATGACAACGTTTTTAGATGCTTGTTAATAGAACCCAAAAGGTATTTTTTACATCTCAGTGAGAGATGATCACAAAATATTTGGCTACTGCGTACCCTGGAATCAAGCCCCTGCAGACCAGAGTCACTAAGCAAGTCCCCCTGAGAGCACCACCAAAGTGAGCGACTCCCGAGGCCTTTGGAAGCTCGGGAAAGACTCTCCATGTGTCTTCACACGGGCAAACTGACAAGAGGAGGGAGAGGGAGGGAATGTGACAGCCAAAAGTAACAAACAGGACTTCATTGGATCCAACTGCTAAGTACTTAGTTCTTCCCTATTTGAGGACATCATCACAAATCACGTTCACTCATCCAGCGAGCCAACAACCACAATAACTGAACACACACCACAAAGACCAGGTGCCTGAGGAAGTGCTGGGCTTACAGAAATGGCCCTTGCCCTGAAAAAGTTCTTGGGAGAGCAGGGAATCCCTGTAAACATGCTTCTCCCCCTGGCCGGGAAACATCCCACCATTCACCAGGCGTGGACAGGTCGGGGGGGGGTCCCATCCTGCCCGAGAGGATTAGGAGGCAACAACACATAAACCCTCTTGGCCTCTAGGGTCTGCCTCGTTTCTAGCCCGGGGTCTCTCCAGGACCTGAGTAAGGAGAGGTGAGCCACACACACGAGCCGCGAAGAGCATGGCTCGAGCTGGCTGAGTGCTCCAGCTGGCTGAGTGCTCCAGCTGGAGAAGTGAAAGTGATCACCTAACCCAACTCTTGATAGCTGAAGCTCAGAGAGGCAACATAACCGGCCATGACCACACAGCCAGGAAGGGAAGAGCCAGGACGGGGATCCAAGTCTTCTCTTCTCAGCCAAGGGCGCCTTCCAGCATGCACACTAAACCTGTGAAAAATCGATGTGTTTGCAGGAGGAGGGGACTAGTCAACATTTTGACCACGGAGACAGCACAGACACTGACTAATCAGTTGAGAATGTCAGGCTGGACCTCTACCGGTGCCCACGGCTGAATATCAGCCATGGCTTTTTCTACACCCTCAGCTACTAGACAAGAGCTCTAGTTCTTAATAGATGAGGATGGTCATCACCCAAACCTGCAAACTGTTCCATTTCCTTGGAGACAAGTGTGGTACATCTGTACTTGGCCCCTCTCAATTCTATACACAGAGAAAAACACGCAGACAGCGAGGTGGTGTGAGCACACTCTGATACCAGGGGCCGCTCACGCGGGAACCAAACGACACAGAGGCTGACTGCTGTGAACGTGCACACATCTGTCCGAGGTGACATAAATGAATGCTCTGATTACCGGCATTATCCGAATCACACGCACGCCTGAAACGGACACCAGGCGGGGGTAGAGAAAACAAGATGGAAAGCTTCCCTTTCCCAAGCCTGGCATCAGAGAATCAGATTGAGA
Organism: Ailuropoda melanoleuca; assembly: GCF_002007445.2. Classification (NCBI taxonomy): domain Eukaryota; kingdom Metazoa; phylum Chordata; class Mammalia; order Carnivora; family Ursidae; genus Ailuropoda; species Ailuropoda melanoleuca. The sequence goes on from NC_048225.1 coordinate 122,923,033, forward strand.
AAAGACCTGTTAGATAGATCACCTCTCTTCTAGGCCAGCTGGAGGGGGAACCCACACTAGCAATTACCAGGGATGGAGTTTCAAAATGAGTCACAAGGTCCCACAGGCTCCCTGGGGAAGCTGCTTCTCCAGCTCGGCTCTCGTTACTCAGAAGAGGGAGGCTGGCTTCTCTGACCGATGACACCTCAGCATACAGGTGTCCTTACGTGGGGTGCGATCTCAGGCAAGCATACTTAAGGCTCTTCAACATCAGTTTTTTCACATGCAGAATGGGGATGATGGTGCTGCATACGGTACACGATACATGGGGGGCACAGGGAGATGGGAAATAAGACAGTCCCCCAAGGGCAAAACCACAAAGCCCCATCATTGTGGACCAAATCAGAGGTATATGAAGTTACCTGAAAGGGACAGAATAGGCCCCAGGACAGCTGACCTTGAAATGGAACCCAACCGAAGGATGATGTCAGTTGGAAGTGTACGTGCTGGGGGTGGGGGGGGGAGGTGCAGGGATGGTCAGCCAGAAAGCTACAGAAGTCAGTGATGAAGGTAAACCCTGGCAGAGTCTGTCAAACAGACCCCAGGATAGCACGTGCTCAACAAGGTCCCTACCATCATCCAAGGGGCCCATTTATCATGGAACCAGAGAGCAGGAAACAGTCTTGCCACACCGTTAGCAGACTTACTCCATTACTCCACTTCATGCTCATCGAACCACCTCTGACCATCTGCCTTCCCACGTCACTTGCCTCAGAGAGAGAAAACATGCTTTTCAGGCTTGTCAGGCTAATGTGAATATCTGGCCTGGGAAACCGTTCCATGTCTCGAAGTTAATAAAGAAACTGGTGGTCTAGTCCATACATGAGCCTCTTTTGAGCTTTGTCAGGGTGAGTCTTGGACTCTGGAAGGCCGATCGCTCAGCACCTGGCAGGGGAGCAGCTGAGTGAGGACACGTGAGAGTGGCTGATTTCCGAGGGGGCTGAGGTCGTGGAAGCTGACCCCGTGTCCACAAGCGCTTCCCAGGAGGTCTGATGCAGGGATGCATGAAGTGGGCGTGGAGGCATCTTATAATCTGGAAAGTGGCCCCATGTCACAACCACTACTTTGTCAGATAGGACATGAGGGCCCTAAGCCACTGGCCTCCCGTCACACCAGGGGCTGAGTAAAGCTACCTGAGACACGTGACCAAAACCAGGTTGGGGTTGTATTGGCCCGTGTTTTCTTCTGAGGGTGCCTCTCGCTTTTAAATTCACACCGTCGTCATCCATGATTTAACTGGCTTCGGCAACTCTCCGGCTCAGGGACTCTTAAGAGGACGATATTCCAAAGAGTGCCCCACGGTTAACCACTGTGTGCATGCATGTGCGGTGGGGAGGGGCAGAAAAGACCACCCCCTCCCCACAGAATAAGAACAAGATGGGGACGCTGGTTCCGCTGTGGAGGTTTCTCAAGTCAAAAACATTTAAGAAGCGATTACAAATTCCCTACTACTTGTGAATTTTTAAAGAGTTCTTTACGAACGGTATGATTATATTGTTTTTTTCCCGTATAATTCCAACCTCATAGCCATAAAGCTTTCTAGAACCACCCCTAAAGATATTTAGAGAGCATAAGAGAACAAGGTTTGGTGTAATACATGGGAAACCTTTGTAAATGTCCATTTGCCCGGAGAGAAAAACAGGCGACCTGACGAAGCAGTGAGGCCCCCACCACGGCATGTGTCCAATCACACACTGGCTAATGTTTCTGCAAGAGGGACACAGCGCAGGTTTAAATCCTTGGACTGGCAGGATGACTACCCTTCAACATCTCTCTCAACTACTTGATTTTCCAAGTTTATGTCACCTACAACTATGTACTTGTCTCCACCTTCCATAACCCCCACACTCTGCCTTGAGTCTCCTTTGAATAAACGGCACCTTAGGAGGTCTATGTAAAGTCACCGTGTAAGGATGCGACCACAAAGCTATCATAAAGAAAAAAGGTATCAGCAGAGTCCAGAAACAGAGAAACAAAAGGACTCCTCCTATATCCTCAATCCTCCAAAGCCCCTTTCCATATCTTTCTGGACACATACACTCTCCCCTCTGCCAATATGCACACCTCACTTTTCCCAGGGTTTAACATCATTCTTCCATAATATGTACAAGTAACACAAAAACAGCCACCTGTTTGAGCAAAATACGCTCTCTTGTGTCACCCCAGCTCAGAGAAATGGCCCCCAAACAGCTCAGGCCCTCCTCCCCTGCCCCCACCTTGGCCACAGCCCAGCCTTCATGCACTCAGAACAGCAGCGGGGGATGGGTCTCGAGGGACTATTCCAAGAGATGGGCTGAAGCATCAGCAACAGGACACACAGTGGGGCTGGATGCCACCTCAGGTGGGACTGAGGGTCATTCCTGGGACAGAAGGGGACAGCTGCTACTGAAGCCTCCTCATCCACCCTCCCGCCAAACCCTCTTACTCATCGTCACCCTCTGAATTTAAAGTATTTCCAAAATCAAGACTGAAAGGTCCAGGCAACAAAATGCAAGGACGCCAGGACGTGGAGCCATTGCGCTGACGAGGCCACTGGCCTCCACCTTGTCTGTCTGCCGCAACTGCGGCCTCTCAACACCATTGCTGCTCTGGGCAGACCATTCCCCAGACGAGGAAGGATTCTGTCCAGGGAGCGGCCTAGCAGGACCAGGCATCCCACGCCTACCTTCCCTGTCCCCTCCTCACCAGCATCCGGTGCAGAGCCCCTTACCTTCTTCTTCTTCTTCAGAATCACTTTGACTCCATCCACTGAAACCATAATGCTCACCTTCTTCTTCTTGATGTTCTTGGCTTTAAACTCATACTGCAGGGGGAAGAGAGAAAGAAGCACAATCTAGTTAGGTCAGTGCCGCTGCATGGCCCCGGCTAGCTCATGACCCGGAAGAGGGCCACAGATGGGTTCTCAGGGGGTGTAAAGGCAGGTGGGTGTCTCGGGGTCAGCACCCAGCCATGAGGGACGACTGCGGGATGCGGTAATCCATCCTAACGAGCTAAAGACAGAGCCCGCCTTCAAAACCACATCAGAAACCCAGAACCTTCCCTCAAAAACTCATTCTGATGTTTAGCGACCTCCACTGACAAGTTTTTCCTGTGTCTACGCAAATGCTGTGGAAACTCAATTCCACCTTCATTGAAGATCAAGAAGAGTTGGTACCAGTTTTAAATCAGGGTTTTGTTTTGTTTTACATATTAAAAAATTATAAATTCTAAGATTCAAGTCCCAAATTCCTTTATCTGTAGGTCAGTTTCCAAAGGTACCCACAGCCCTATTAGCCTGAAAGATTCTAGAAAGTATTCTAGAAAGGATCTGACTAATGATAGTTACAAGGGAGGGCACTGCCCCACAACCACTACGGCTGCTTCAGCCACAGCCCTGTGCTGCTGATGGAGACTGGCCTCACCCCATCCCCAGACATTCTCCCATTACATTTGCTCATTCCTGGCCATTCCTTATGCCTGTGCAGACATCCGTAATGGCTGGTATAATTCTACATTTTCCTTACTGAACTTCATTCCGAGCACTTATCCATTTATGAAAGTCCTTTTCATCTGGTCCCCATCTTGGGAACAGCATCTAGCAAATTTCCCTGCCAAGCTAATGAAACATCTGGGCTACAGGTTAAACAATGATAATACAAGCCCCAGAGCCAAGATCTCTACTCCAACCCACAGCCCCTCTTCTCTGGGACTTTTATACTCAAGCCTCTCTCCCACCACGCCACCAGCCAAGCTTGGCAAGGCGTTCGGGTCCTCACCTGCACATCTAGAGCCTAATTATTTCTAACTAGTGTGCAGACAGAAATGAACCCAATCCATCCTAACGTGATGAAAACATAACCTACTTTGAAAATCTCATCAGAAATCCGGAACCTTCTATTGGCCAAGCCTTTTCATCCTCTGATTTTAAGGACTCAACTTAGCACTTCCCACCCTGACTGCATTCTATCCCTTCCCCTGAAATCTGAACCCATCTTACTCTGTCGCACGGTCAGTGCTGATGCCCCCTGGCCGGCTGCCTCTTCTACACAAGGACACGACCTAACGGAAGCAAGATGTTTTTCTTCATAAAGTCGGGGCAGGTTCTGGTTTCCAGCTGATTTGAGTTTCCAGTGACAGCAACATACATCATTCCCCACGCTGGTGGTCCCTCTTCCTACCCTGTCAACAGCTGTCCTTTTTACCAAGGGGAGCTTGAAAGAAAAGCAAACCAGAGCAGCCCGCATGCAGGAGAAAGAAAACATCAAGCTCAGACTTTGCTTCAGAGAGAGCATGGCTCAGGCCCGGACCTCAGCCATGCACCAGCCCCCTCTCCAGGGTGGCAGCTGAGAGCTGGTGAAGGCTACAGCATGTCCGGCGTGTGCTTCAGGACCTGGCTGTGATCCACAGTGAGTCCCTGACTGTTAAGGTACAGTGCCCAATGAAAAGAAATGACCTTGGGTGGGAGAGCTAGCATGGGAATCGGCAGGTCAGCCAACTCTGGCCCCATGCCCGGGGGGACAGGTGAACCAGCGACATTTCCTGACTACACCTGCGTTTACCTCTGCTCACAGGTGCTTTCCGCAACACAACCAACCACGGTGCCTCCCGTGGCCACAAGTCACTAAAATCAGGGCTGTCCCTGCCAGCCAAAGGAGTGCATAGGGGTGCATTTCAAAGAACTCAGGTGGGAGGTAAGAGCCTACGAGTCCCAGAAATACCAGATATGGATGAAACCTGCCCTATGCTGGTCAGTCCTCCATGGCTTGTCTTTGGTTTCTTCCAGCAGTTCACTCACAAGCTCCACGCACCTCCTCCTTTTGCTTTTCCAGCAATAACGGTAAGTATTAGGCGTCAGCATCTAGAGGGCAAGACGTCCCTTCCTCAGCCCGAGTTTTAGCACACTGCCGCTAAACCATCTTGGAGGTCCTCTATTTCCAGAAGAATCTGGTAGCTGGTCATCTTTCTTGTTGGGGCCACCTCCCTATTGGTTGCACAGTCTCTGGGACATTTTTGAAAGTCAAGATTCGCCCGCCACACCAAGCCTGGTAAGAGGCACCCGGCCAGCACCTCGCCTGAGTATCTGAAACATTTCCAGAGTTCATGTCTTGACGAGCCATGCCTTTTAATACCCTCATCTTAAGAAGTGAAGATGCAACTCAACGTCCGCTTCAGAACTGGAACACAGCCTCGCATCCGATCTCTGTGCACAGCCTCCCAGATGGCTCTTCCAGGCTCTGTGCGCACAGGGACTACCCGCAAGAGCATGACCAAATGGCTGCCCCGAGCCTCAGTGACAGAGATGACGCAGGTGTCCCTCCTTACAATAGCTGGTGGAATGCTCTGGACTGCTTTCACACAAAGAGGGGGCAAGACAGGCATGAAATGGGCCCCGTTACGGCTGCCGGTACCGCCTGAGTGCTGTTAGGAAGAGCTCGTGGTTGGACACGTTTGGCACCCCTCCCCCTGCCAGCTGGTCAGGGGTCCCAGACCCTTTCCAGCGCAAGAGGAAGTACTCCAATTGCAGGTCTGTTGGGAACAACAGTAATCAAAGGAAATCGAGTATCTGAACACGCTTAAATATTTATCACCCTGCAACCGTTGGTTTATATGACAACTGCGCCTCACTTGGACAACCAGGTTACTGTGCTCACTGGGGGAGAAAGGGTGGATCTGGAGGCAGGAGAGATCATGGGAAGGGACCAGGAGAACAGAGGGAAAGGGCTCACAGGGACAGGCCCTCCTTTTTCCCAGGATGTGCTGCTCCAAGGTGCAGGCAGGCTCGAGAGGGAGCATCTGGGTTCCGCAGGATAGAAATCTAATCTGCTCAGGCTTTGCCAGGGGGCAAGGAACCTACAGGACCCTCAGAGCCACCGTTTGAGGTGCAGGCCAGACTCCCACAGAACCCAGGCCAGCTCTGGAGGCCGTGCCAACAAGCCTGACTCCCGCTCCGTGCAGCCAGGCTGACCTGAAGTGTTTGCTTTGCCAGCGAGGGCCCCACCACAAGGACAGATTAAACTCTCCAGGAGCTGACCTTATAGGGAACGAAACAATGCATGTCCTGGAACACGAGCCGCTGACTAGAAAGACCTCGGTAACGTGCCAGGGGTTCGTAAACAGAGCTTCGGGACCCTGTGTCAGAACAGCGGCCCTGCAGCCCGGCGTGCCGTGCCAAACAACGGGGCCACCAAGGGGAGGCTGGGAAGAGGGAGGGGCTCAGGTGCAACAGGAGCCAGAGGAAACCTCAGCGAGGGGCAGGAGTTAACGCCGGCTGGAAGGCTGAGGGCGGCTGAGGACAGAGCATATCCTGAGTCCCTGACGCTTCCCCGTCCCCTCGCCAGCTCCCACCCCCCAGCCCCCGGAACTGCCTCCCGACCCCATGTGTCTCAGTCCCCCACACTGGGTGTCTGCAAAGGGGCAGCCGGAGATCTGCACAACAGAGTGTGCTCAACAGAGGGACAAGCCCCACCTGGGTTTGAGTCTGTATCGCAGACACAGAAATAATAGGAGGAGACTTTCTCAGGAGTCAGGGGAAGGGTTGGGGTTACACCCCACCCCCACCCACACACAAAAGTCTACTTCTGTGACAATGTCGAGCTCCCCCAGAGAACCCCCGGACTTTGTACAGGGTCCCTGGTTCCTCAGTCACCTTGTCTACTAACCATTTGTCTAGGGATGTGCTCTTTCACCTGCAACATCAGAAGCTGGCCTGCACATTACCTGGGAAATCCACTTTGCCCCACTCCTCCCCACTGTCCCTCCACTGCCTACAGGTATGAGTCAAGATGCCCAGAGGCGACTTCAGCGGGAGAGGAGATTCAGTTTGCAAAAGCGGACAGGGATGCTCTTGCTGGGCAAGTCCTCGGCTCACATTCCCGGCTTCCTGGGACTGATGGCAGGGAATTTAATGGTGAGCTCTGACCGAGCCATTGGGCATTTTAATCACGTTTTGGTGGTAGCCTCCGTTTCACGAGCACGAACCCATCTCCACAACCAAATCGTAAGCAGCTCCACAACCAAACCCAAGGCGCAGTCTTACGCAGGGTTTGCGGGAAGTCCTTTTGTGCTGCTCAGTCAGCTACGGAGGTCGTAAGACACAGAACCTGGGGCCACCCGTGGCCACAGCAGCATTCCTGGCAAGAGCCAAAAGGTGGAGGCAACCCAAGTGTCCACTGACGGACGGAAAAAACACGCTACGACACAGCTAAAGCCTGAGGACATTTTGCTAAATGATAGAAACTGGCACAAAGGGACACAGATCATAGGATCCCACTCACATGAGGTGCCGAAGGGTAGCCAACTGCATAGAGACAGAAAGAAGAACGGTGGCTGTCAGGGGCTGGGGGAGGGGAGGGGGAGTTCGTGTTTCAGGGGTACGGAGTTTCCGTTCTGGAAGCCGAGAGTCGGGAGAGGGAGGGTGGCGATGGTTGCAGGGCCGTGTGAATGCCGTGTGCGAACGCCATAGAGTGGTTTTACAGAACGGTGGAAGTGGAAAATGCTATGTATATCTTACCACAATAAAAAGATGAAAATCTATAAACAGGGTACAAAAATACATTCCTCCTCATGGCGGTCCACCTTAGCTCCGCTTGCCCCTATTTCTGCCCCTCTCCCATATGCACGTGAAACACGCCACCTCTTCCATTCTTCCTGGTGCGATTTCCTGCGCCCGGGACACCCTCCGGCCGCCATCTGCTTGCTAAGCTCCTACTTCTGGAATTATCTGCGAGCCCTCTGCACAGTGAAGACCCGCAGGTCCACTTCCCGCTTCCTCCCCTGGGGCTGGCCTATCCGCGGGAACGGGACAGTGATCCGCAAGCCTCTAGAATCACTCGCCACCGACCAGTTGTTCACTTCCCTTCTAGGCCAGCCAGGCCTCCCCCTCGAGAACAAGAAACAGGACAAATTTGTACCCAAGAAAATAGCTCCAGGACACAAAAGGGTGATAAAGGGGTGTCAAATTCATGAACTCAGTTGACAGTGGTTATTCAGACCCTGAAGGAAACGTGACACTGTCCACAAGGGTAAGATATTCCAGAAGTTAATTAATGAATGAACAACTTAAGTTATTAAAACCTAGATTCCATCCTATGGGCATCAGGACTTTGAGAAAATCTGACTTCTTTAATTCTTCCTTACTCCATAGCACACTGCTAAGCATCTTAATTTTTGCTTGATCCATACTTCATTTAATAAAATAATTTAGCTTCCATTACTGGTCAAGGCTGTTCCCAGTCATCTGATGGCACAGTCAGAGGTAAGGCATGGCGGAAGGATGCTGCAGATGAACTTCTGTTCTCTGGACTACCTGCTTCCCTACATTCCAGCTCCAGTGCGTGTGGAGCCCAGATCTGAGGGACAGGGGGCTCAGGAACCGTGGCAGTGCCTGACCCTGCTGTGTGGCTCAGTGACCCGTATTGCTCATTCATATGAAACCACAGAAATGTGAGTAAGACACAACATCAAATCAAATCAAAACCACAAGGAGATACCACCTCACACCAGTCAGAATGGCTAAAACTAAGAGGTCAGGAAATGACAGATGTTGGTGAGGGTGTGGAGAAAGGGGAACCCTCCTACACTGTTGATGGGAATGCAAGCTGGTGCAGCCGCTCTGGGAAATAGTATGGAGGTTCCTCAGAAAGTTGAAAATAGAGTTACCCTATGACCCAGCAATTGCACCACTAGGTATTTACCCCAAAGATACAAATGTAGTGATCCGAAGGCACATCTGCCTCCCAATGTTTATAGCAGCAATGTCCACAATAGCCAAACTATGGAAAGAGCCCAGATGTCCGTCAACAGAAGAATGGATAAAGAAGATGTGGTCTATACATACACAATGGAATACTACTGAGACAGCAAAAAAAAATCTTGACATTTGCAATAACAGATGGAACTAGAGGGTATTATGCTAAGCAAAATAAGTCAGAGAAAGACAAATATATAATTTCACTCACATGTGGAATTTAAGAAACAAAACAGGACCATAATGGAAAGGAGGGAAAAATAAGAAGAAATCAGAGACGGAGACAAACCTTAAGAGACTCTTAATCTTAAGAAACAAACTGAGGTTTGCTGGAGGGAAGGGGGGTGATGAGATGGGGGTAACTGGGTGATGGGGGACACGTGATGTAATGAGCACTGGGTATTGTGTAAGACTGAAGAATCAATGAACTCTACATCTGAAACTAATAATCCACTATGTTAATTAATTGAATTTAAATTTTAAAAAGTGTACAAATCATAAAAAAAAAAATGTGAGCAAGATAAAGACCACAGTTGGTACTAAATCCAAATTCTGGCACATCGATGAAGTTTCCTGTGAACACTAGATGGAGACATTTAGCCCCTGGTCATCAACCTCAAGCCCAGCGTAACTCGTTTTAGCAACAGACCTATAAGTGAAAGTCGGGTGTAAACAAAAATCTCTACGGGCTCCAAAATACTTAAAAGGAACCAGAGGAACTACTTTTTAAAGAAAGGAATATTCATTGCCAGTGTATCATAAATGTAGAGTTTAAGTATTCACCTAGCTCCATAGACCAGGAGATCTAAAACTCAAGTTTTAAATTCCACTTGGCATACCTGATTTTTTTTTTTTTTTAAAAGCAAAATTCCAGACCCAGCCCTCAGAGATGCTTATTCGGCAGGTCTGGGGTTGGGCCAGAAGTTGGCATGGGGGGGGGAGAGATACTGGGGGTAATATAGCTCACACTGTTCAGAACCACCACTCTGGGTCCCAGAAGCACATTGTAAGAACTCATTCATATTTTCATTGGCATCTAGAATCGTCTTAGACGAAATCACTGAGTCTTGTTCACACAGGCACTATATTTTAAAGTGTGGATACTACTGTTAACAATTACAATACAGATTCTTATAAAGGCACCACTGCTCTTTGCTGTCACCCATTTCCTAAATCAAAGGCAGCTAAAATCACAACTATTATGTCGGGAGACAGTTCTGTGTGGTAGGTATCAGACGTTCCTGCCTTGCATTTTACATATTTTTGTAGCTCTGAAATATTTCATTAACAAAATTTTAGAGGAATGCTTGTGCTCGAAACATTTGGGACCACAACTGTTAACCAAACATTGCATCTTAGGAATGAAGGAAGCCACTGCCCAAAGATGGCCCCAAGAAAGTTCCACTGGTTCATAAGCAGAAAGTCCAAGCCTGGAAGCCATAGCTTCTGACTCCCTGTCCTGTGCTCATGGTGTTGCCCAACAGCTGTTCTTTTCACAGGCCCGGGATCCTGGCTCTGGCAAATGAAGTTATCTGTTCATTCCTCCATGTATTCAAGATACACGTAATGAGCTCTCTGATGTGCAGGCAATCCATCTTACAGCAGAAAGAAAAGGAGGAAGAATTAGAAACTGACTTCACAGAATCTGGAACATTCTCAGGCTGCTCAGGGGAAGGCCTGCCATGCTCCCCCCCTCCCCCGATTCTTTCCCACACCACTCACACTGGCTGCTCTCATTTCCTCTGTTGCTTCCTACCCTGTTCCACACCCAGGGACACAGGTCAGTGACCCGGGAAGGGTGCAGGATGCCAAAGAGGTCAGAAAACATGGCAAAGGGGCCCTCTGAACGTAAGCGAGGCTTTGGGGCAGGAAATATCCAAGTTCTTGCTGTTTGGAACATTGAGGAAGGCGAGAGAGGTTGATCCAGACAGAAGATTTCTGGGGGAGGGAGGCATTTGCAGTGTCAAGAGACAGGCATCCTGGCTGAGGGCAAATCCAACAGGCCTTCGGAAGGCAGGCAGCAGCAGAGCCTGGAGTGCAGGCAGTTTCGGGCTGTGCACTCAGGGGACCCTGTGAGTGGCGGCTGCTCCCCGGGGAGAGAAGAGGAGACAGGCCCTGGAATACAGCCATCACTTCTTCCGACTGGGAGCACGCTGACAGGTCACAGGGAGCTGAACAACCACCCAAATGATTAAGGGGCCCGAAGGGGTGATTTATGGAGCAGGGTAAGTACCAGGACTAATAAGCTACTGCTCTCAGGCTGCTTTCCCCTCTACTAGCTCTCACAGCACGTTAAAAATATGTATTAGAACCTTTTTAGCAAAAACCGAGGCAGAGGTGGGGGAAGCGTTACCAATAAAGCAGCAGCCCTGACTGGGACCAGTAGGGCCAAGTGTGTCTTGCCCTCTAGAACCCAACGCAGACGCTCCTCTAATGCCTGTGGCTCCGGGAGCAGGAAGACAGGAACGTTACACTAGCCTTGCAGAGGGAGAAGGAAAAATGCTTCAACGGTACAATTCGTACCCACACACATACACACACAACCAGGTGCAGAAGTCTGTTAGTATCTAGGAGAGCCGTGAATCGAGGATTTAGGGCTTTCTTCCTCAGGTGAAAATGGGTTATGAGATAATAATGAATCCTTCTACCTTTCTAAGGTAAGCTTTTAAAGGCAGCCATCGATCATGCATGTGACCTCACTGGGCCCCTCATCATCTGCCATGTGTATCCCACACCCACCTTGCAAAGGTAAATGAAACCTTTCACATCAAGGGTTATAAAGTCCCCTGAAAAAGGCACGCTTGCACTCTTAGCTCTGTGACCTTGGGCAGAACACTTGACCTTTCTGGGAACCACCCTTTCCTTCTGAGAAATGAGGGTACTGTGCTGGATTACACCTGAGACCCTTCCCAGTTCTCAGTGTGACTCCATGCAATCTAGCCTCAGAGCCCTTGCAGCAGGTGTGAGTGGATGGGCCCACGTCCAACCTAGAAGCAAGGGAAGAGGCTGGAAGGGAGAAAACGTGCAACGGACAGGGGAGGGTTCCCAACTGGAGACCAAATTATTAGAGTTTTGCATAGAAAACGGGGGGGGGGTTTACATTCTTTAGGGTTTTGAAAAAAGTGAACAGCAGAGGGGGAGAGGCTGAACATCATCCTGGCACCAGCTCTGAAGATTCCAGAAGGACCGAGAGTAGAAAGAGAAACCCCAAGAAAGGCCAGGAGCACAGATCTAGCACTGGGCTGTAAGAATGAAGAAAATGTGCAGATAAGATTCTTGTAGAGACTGAGAAGCGGGATAAATAAGGGGTCTCTCAATCCCCTGCCTGGAAAAAGCAGCGATGCTTTCCACGATGACAGCACAGGTGAGCACACAGGATGCTGGGGATGAAGAAGCCTACCTTGTACCGGCGAACCGCGCAGAACCAGGACACAGGAGCTAGACGGGATTTTGGAGGTCGTGTAGCCATTGACGAGGCTCCCCCCATCCTTGCCTCTCCCAAGGCTTTGTTCCAGGACTCTCCCTCCTAAGCTTGGACCCATCAGCACAATGCAGAGGCAAGGAGAGATCTGAGAAACCTGTGTTTGCACTCACCCATAAGGGTCGGATGTTTTCAGGTTTAAAGGGGGGAGGGGAAGAGTGGGCAGAACAGGTGACTGCGATCAATGTTTGTGGTATAATGAAAGACAGGAAGAAAAGGGTCACTCTTGGGAGACCTGAAGACACTATTTGAGGAAGAGGAGTTGGGAGGGTTCTTGGAGAAATGGTGCTCTCTCTGTCAAGTGATCATTCAGCCTTTAAGAGGACAGCGGCAGTTGTGTTTAAAAAGCAGTTTCTCACAATAAGTCTGAAATCTACTCTCAGAAGCTTCCACTTACTATTCTCTAAAGTGGTGCTTCTCAAACCTTAAGGTCCATATGACTCACCAGGGATCTTACTAGTTACAGGCTGGGGAGGTGGGGGTGGGGCACAGTTGCATTTCCAACAAGGTTCCAGGTGACGCTGACGCTACTGGTCCATGGACCACACTTTTGAGTAGCAAGGCTCTGAGTCAGAGCACATGTATCCAAAAGGTATTTGCAAACCTTAACTGTCTGAACTAATGATCTCTAAAGGTTTTTTTTTTTTTAATGCTAGTATTCTATGATTCCTACCAAGTGTAATGTCAATATCCTGGTTACATAAAAACTGAGACAGGATATTTATCAACAGCTACCTTTGATGGCCAAAAATCAAACTCTAATATGATAAAAATGATTAAAACAGTATCCAGAGCTCAAAATCCAGAAGGGAGGGCAATCTGAAGAGTTATTGGCTTGTTTCCAAGCATAATAATTTCCTGCTGTCAGCAGGTGACAATATTTCCTCCAGGTCCAAGGGACTGCAAAGTGTAGCAAAGGTTCTCCACCTTGGCTGTGCAACAGGACCGCTTGGGATGCTGACAAAATACTAGTATCTGGATCCCACCCCCAGAAATTCTGTTTCCATTGGTCTGGTGTGCAGCCTGGACACTGATTTTGAAAAGCTCCCCAGGTGATTGTAAGGCACTACAGTAAAATGCAGGAGACCCAGAGGAACCAAGAGGCAAAGAGGGGTAAGCGGTAAATGTTGGCCATCCCATCATCAGATGCATCACATAATCTCCACCCCATTTCATCGTCCCTTCCAGCCCATTACCAACAGGTTACAGGTTGTTATACAGAATTCTCAGGCATGACACCAAAAACAGCCAGCAAAGAAAACATTTCAATCAATTGGACTTCATCAAAATCTTAAAAACTTTTGTTCTGTGTGAAGCCAGTTTGAAGTGAATAAAAAGACAAGCTATGGACCGGGAGAAAACATTCGCAAGTTACACATCTGACAAAAGACACATCCAGAATATCGAAGGAACACTCAAAACTCATTAAAAAAATGTTTCAAGTAAAAATTGGGCAAGGGACAAATGGAACTTCATCAGAGGACACAGGAAGGCAAAGAAGTACGTGAAAAGAAGCCAACAAGATTTGGTGGTCAGGCCAGAGTGTGTGTGACAGGAGGAACTGTAACTATGGTGACGCCTGCCTAGGAAAGGAGGGTATAAAATTGTTTTTGTTCTTGGAACTTCTGAAGTCTGCATCTTGCGTGTCAGGGTTTACTGAGACGTGTCCAGACCTCATCACTGCTCCCTGAGACAACAGCATAGTCCCCCAGGGCAGGAATAATAGCTTCCCATGATAAGATGCTCAACATCATTAGCCATTAGGGAAATGCAAATGGGACCACAATGAGATCCCGCTCCGTACTAATTAGAATAGCTAATGTAAGAAAGTGCTACTACCACCGAGCCCTAGCGGGGATGAACACAACTGGGCCTCTTCTGCGCTGCTGATGGAAACGTCGAATAACACACCCATTCTGGAAAACTGTTGTGCAGTTTCTCGTGAAGTTAAACACACACTTACCATATGGCCAGCAATACCTCAGCTAAGGATTTACCCTAGAGAAATAAAAACTTACGTTCCCGCAAAAACTCGTACATGAAACGCTAGCAGCTCTATTTACAACCACCAAAGCAAGAACCCAAATATCCTTCCAACAGGTAAATAAACTGTGGTATATCTATATAATGGAATACTACTCAGAAGTCATAAGGAAAATCATGTAGTTCAAGTGTGATGTCTATCATTGTTATTAAAAAAAAAAAATCACAGGTGGGAATGCAAGCTGGTGCAGCCACTCTGGAAAACAGGATGGAGTTCCTCAAAAAGTTAAAAATAGAGCCACCCTACGACTCAGCAATTATGGTCCTAGGACTTTACCCAAAGAATACAAAAATACTATTTCAAAGAGATACATACACCCCGATACCCACAGCAGCATCCACAGCAGCCATATCATGGCAACAGCCCAAGTGTCCATCGACTGACGAATGGATAAAGATGATGTGGTGTGTGTATATATACACAATGGAATATCACTCAGCCATCAAAAAGAATGAAATCTTGCCATCTGCAACGACATGGATGGAGCTAAAGGGTATTAGGCTAACTGAAATAAGTCAGGGAGAGAAAGACAAATACCATATGTGGAATTTAAGAAACAAAACAAAGAAGCAAAGGAGGAAAAAAAAAAAAAAGACACGAACCTAGAAACAAACTCTTAACTCTAGAGAACACACAGCTGGTCACCAGAGGGGAGGTGGGGGGATGGGGAAACGGGTGATGGGGATGAAGGAGGGCACTTGTGATGAGCTCCAGGTGATGCACGGACGTGCTGAATCACTATACGGTACACCTGAAAATACTACTACACTGTGTTTACTGAATTTAAAAACTTAAAAAATCTCAGGTAAATTGGTTGGAAGTTTAAAAAAAAAAACCTAACAAATGAAAATGAACTACTGATTCAGACAAAACCTGGAAGCACCTCAAAGACATCATGCTTTGAATGGAAAAGGCAGTCTCAAAGGTTACATCATGTGCAAGTCCAGTTATAGGGACAGTCTCAAAAAAGGCAAAACTGGTGACAGAAAACAAACGAGTAGTGGCCAGGGGTTAAGGGCTGGGGAGAGGGTACGGCCACAAAGGGACAGCACCAGGGAGAGGAGGAGGTTATGGAGACAGTTCTGCACCCCGATTGTGGTCGTGGCTGCAAGAGTCTGTAGGCTAAAATTCATAAAACTATACCGTAAAATCGATTTTACCCTGTTAATTTTAAAAATAAATTTTAAAAATTTTTAAATAGTTTATATTTTAAATTTAAATTTTAAATTAATTTAAAAAATAAAATGGAAACCAAAATGCTGTGGGCTGGATGAATTATGAGGATGGGGGGACGCAAACTAGAGTGAGAGTTCCAGACCCTCTCCCTCCCAGGTCAAGGGCGAGGGCTCCCGCAGTGCCCTACAGTGCAGGCTGGGAGAACCTCACACTGGCCTGAGGAGATGCGGGAAGACTTCCCAGCCACAGGGTTCCCCCCACCCCCGGCTCATGCAGGGCCTGTCCAGACACCTGCTGGATCACTGGCCTGGGGCGATGGACACCCTCAAGGTCACCCCACTGCTGTGCATCCAAGCCTGGTCAACTCTGTCTGGTAACCCAGCGCCTTCAGGAGGCCATTTCTTCAGCCCTGGGGGTGGACACCCCTTCCCTTCAGGAACTGTAGTCAAGACTGGATGTGTCTCTCCCGGCCCCGGCGCTCAGGGCTGAACTCCAACACTCCAACTGGCAGAAATCGTTTTCCGGCATTTCCTAGGCCAGAGTGACACCGGGCCCACTGCCCTGTTGGTTCCTGAACACCTGCTTTGTCATGGAATCCACACCAAACAAAGGCTCGCAGACGGACAAGAGGATAAGCTAAACAAGGAAGGCCGCTGGTCGGTGGAAGTCATGTGGCCATCAGCAAGCAGTGTGAGAGGAAGGTAGAAATCCAGCCTATCGGGTTCTCCTTACACCTACCCTCCCTCCCTAAGACCTTCATTCATCTTGCCGCCTCCCTGGGTTGGCTTCTCCTTCTCGCATCAGCTGTCTGTGCTTCGCTCCCGGCACAGAATCCTTTGCAGATGCAGGAGCTGTAGGAGGGTGGCAGCATCTCCAGCTTGGGCCAGGCACGCATCTCCTGTTCTCCAAGCTGAAGAGGGTCTGTAGAGGAAACCAAGAAGGTCCTCGGTAGGAGAGGAAAGCATGAGCCGGCTGGTTGTCACTGATCTGAATGCTAAGCTCATGCCCTTGGAACCTGGCTGCACACCAGCCTGAGCTGCTCTCAGAGCTGCCCCCCGCACTCCACGTTCGAATCATTACTGCCCAGAGAGGTTCGTTCTAACTCAGCTACTCGAGTCTTTCACTATAGCCTTTTGGAAGTCTCAGAGTACTTTCCAATCATCCCACTTCGCCTTGGCCAGCGCTCACCAGCTTGGCCTCCTGTCTTTTCTGTTTCTCCCCCTTACTCCTGGGGTGTCCTAACGATGATGCTACAGGGTGAGAGGGGCACAAAAATCGCACCCCGCCACGATCCTAATCTTCTTGAAACACTGTATATAATAGGTTCTGACCGAAACTTTCTGTAACAATGCACGGCCTAAACAAGAAACTCAAAACCCGATATTCAACATTTTCTGCCAACTGACCCAAAGTGGCCAGTTTGCCTTCTCCTACCAAATGGCTCCCTGACACATGTGATGTCTAAGCTTGATTCTTCAGAGCCCTAGATTTGGGAGAGAGCCTCAAAGACCCCTCCTCAGGGCTGAGAAACCACACAGGCAGAAATGCGCGCCCCTCCCCCCACCTGCCGCCTACAGCTCTCGTGTTTAGTATGCTGGGTTCCACGTAACACTCTGTTTGACAAATGAGGTCTTAACCTTTTCTTTTTAAGATTTCATTTATTTTGGAGAGCGAGCAAGAGCACAAGCTGGGGGGGTTGGGGATCCAATGCCAGGCTCAATCCCAGGACCCTGGAATCACAATACCTTGAATTTTTCTTTTAAAAAGAGAAGACCTTAGGGCACCTGGGTGGCTCAGTTAAGCATCTGCCTTCAGTTCAGGTCATGATCTCAGGGTCCTGGGATCGAGCCCCACATTGGGCTCCCTGCTCAGAGGGGAGCCTGCTTCCCCCTCTCCCTTTGCCCCTCCCTCCTGCTCCTGCTCTATCTCTCAAATTAAAAAAAAAAGGGGGGGTGAAGTCACTGACCTACATGAAGTTTTATGTTGCAACAGTTGCAATGTGCTGTGGTTTATTCGCTGTCTATTCNTGGGCTCCCTGCTCAGAGGGGAGCCTGCTTCCCCCTCTCCCTTTGCCCCTCCCTCCTGCTCCTGCTCTATCTCTCAAATTAAAAAAAAAAGGGGGGGGGAAGTCACTGACCTACATGAAGTTTTATGTTGCAACAGTTGCAATGTGCTGTGGTTTATTCGCTGTCTATTCTGAAGATATCAGGGATTTTTTTGGGGTCTGCACCATTACTTACATAAGTACTACCTTAAAACTCCCTCAGTCCCTTTATCTACCCAAAGTATTCTCTTAAGGTCTCCTTCAAATAGCACTTCCTGAACACCCGCCCTGACTACTGTACCCTGAAGGAATTTCTTTCATACTGCTGTGGCAATTAGCACCCACGGGGCTGGTTTTATAACAATGCTATATATAAAATGCATCTAACACTCTTAACTTGGAACATGTCCTCTCTCATCTTCTCTACCGGACGAAGTTCTTTGAAGGCAGGTGCTATGTAGGTTCAGCTTTATATCCAATGTAGCATCTATTATAGGATTTTCAGCCAAATGGAAGGACTTGTTCCGACAACGTAGAAAGCGCACTCTGGCCGCAGCACAGAGACTCTGGGGGCCGGGCAGGAAGCAAGGAACACTCCAAGGAGGTGAGAAAGTGTACAAGTCGCTCTCACCCCAGGTTTGGACACACTACCCAGCCCTACAGGCAGACAGATCCCATGCCGGAGGAATACTGCCAGGGGGCAGGCTCTTGGCTAGCTGCCATTTCATTCTGGAGAAAGACAGTCTTCTCAGTATGGCCAAGTTCTCCTTCCATTTATTTTTCCTTTTTCAGTATCTGGTTATTCTGATGGCTCTCCAAAGGGGAATCACAGCACCACCAACCTGAGCACCTAGGTTCATGCCCCTCAGACTCCGAGCCCAACACTTGGAAAAGTTACTTGAGTTCAGGAAACACACAGCCGCTGCCTGTTTGACCTACTTCTCTGTTCCTAAGAGCTTAACAACTTTTAGGAAATCAGGCTACTGACTGGACCACAGGCAAATCGCATGCTTTCCTACTTTTTCAAAGGAAAATTGAAAAAGGAGAAAGAACGGTAGCTACAGAGCCCCTTAGAAAATTATCCCTAATGGTCACCTTGTTCGTAGCAATCACCACATTGTGAGTCCAAGTCAAAGGCTCTTCTATGACTAAGTTCCAAAATAATATGTCATCTTAACAATTTATTGGCTTGGAATAATTGTGCCAAAAAAGAGAACTATTTTTCTCCAGGCTAAAACGAGCCGAGTTCCTTTTTTCTTCCCATCCCTTTTCTGATCAGGAGGATACTCGGTCGTAACCAATTACTTACAGATCACCGCTCAAAAATGAACAGGTTTTTTTTAAAAAAAACTTGAATGTGTTTATCCATTGCAGTTCCCAAAATATCAGCCACTATCTTTTTCTTAAAATGTCTCAAATTATTTTCAAAAGGTGTACACTTTTGTCCCTCATTTCATATCTCTGTATCTTTCCAGTCCCCCTCCAGCCACTACAAAGATAAAAGGAAATCCAATTTTAAAAAACAGGGACATTATATTTGATACTGAATAATTAAGATACCCAAGGATCTGTAAAAAGGGGTATTTTAGCATGAGAAACTGGCTACAAGGTGACTGGCTGTTCCCAAATTCAACAGGCTTAAAGGACAGAGCAGGGGTTTTCCCAGGTGACAGACTATGGCCTCTTCTAAGGTGGAAAGGGGCAGCTCTGTTGTGGGGCTGCATTTGGACGTGAACTTGATCCTGGAGGTGCCTTGGTTCGCCTGGGTCTGCCTGGGGTACTCAGTGGGTCCTTTCAATGTGGAAACTTTAATCAGTCAATTTGGAAATTTTGCTTCTGTGACAATTTCCTATTTATTATCTCAGTTTCGGAACTCATCAGTTATTGACCTTCCTAGAGTAACAAATCCAAAAATCTGTCTTTTCTCTCTAATTTTTGGCTGTTTTTTCCTGAAACTTTTCAACCCTTCTACTTTTAGTTTGTCATTAGTGTCTTAATTTTCTAGGGGTTTTTTGGGTTGTTTTTTTCAGGTTTCTTTCTCATCTCTGCTGTGTCTGTTTTCCTCAGCTTCCTCCTTCCCTTTATTTTGGTCTCTATTATATTGGACAGTTTCTTCAAATGTCTCATGATTTGGGGCTGCCCACCCCTATTTCAGAAAGAGGAAGTCAAAAGCTGACTGGAAGTGCTCTGTGTGTGGGGTGGGGGGAGGGTCTGGTTGCCAGGAAGACCTCACTGACCTGGGAGCTTCACTACAGACCGATGAGCACGCAGAGTGACCTTCTAGTTGCAGAAACCAAATGTCAAGGCCTAAAGATCTTTTCTCTGGGACCATTCAGTTTCTCCAGAGAAAAAGCTTACCATCAATATTCCAGAAACAGGAGGGGGAGCTCTAGAGTCCGACCAGTTAAATAAGACTTCTACTTATGAACTTTTTTTTTTTAATTTTTATTTTTTGAAAGAGTGCATGCACACACATGATAGAGGGGGAGGGGCAGAGGGAGAGGAAGAGCAAGAATCTCAAGTAGACTCCCCTCTGAGCGCAGAGGGGTGGGGGGTAGGGTCTCGATCTCACGACCCTGAGATCATGACCTGAGCAGAATCAAGAGTCAGACACTCCACTGACTGAGAAACTGTAGTACCTTACCCTGCTTTTGCAACAACCGGTACCTCCATGTCTTGAGTCTGTCCAGACTCTTCCCTCACCAGTCTACTCACCTGTCACCTGAAGCTGCCTCTGTTCGATTAAAGCCATCAACACATCCACAAATTCCATCTTTTAGGAAGTCATTGAGATCTTTGTATTGATGATTTCCTCTCCTGTTCTTTGCCTTAACAGTTATTTCAGTGAGGTTTCAGGAGGGGGGTGGGGAGATAAATACCTCCAGCCAACCCACCAGGTTTCAGGACCATTCCTTAAGTCTGAGAAAATGCTACAGGATTCTCTGAACCCATTTTAGTGATGCTAAAACTCTAACAAAGCAGCCTCTCCTCTCTTGAAAGATTAGTCTGGAAGTACTGTTATTTTAATGGCACAGATAGAAGCCCTTTGACCCATCTGCTAGTTTTTCCACTTGCTGCAGTCCTACCACACCTAGTTCTCTTTATTTGGCTGTGTCAAAAATCCCTGTCATTACTGACTACGTGTCATTATGATCTGTTTGTATTTGTCTGATTTCTACCACAGGAGTCAGACAAGAACCAGATGGACCTCCTCCCCCGCACTGTGCTACTGAAGAGAGCAGCTCTCATCACAGGACCTGGTATCCTAATGGAATGACCCCATTCCCTTCAGAAAGTATCAGAAGGCCTGGAGTCTTCCACATGCCACGTCATGGCTAAGAAGCCACATCACCACCAACTTGACTATGGAAGAGCACTTCGTGACACTGTAGCCTCACATTCCACAGCCCACTACTGAAATGGGCGTCTTCTAGGAAGAAAGGGACCAAAGATCAGAATGACAAGCGTCCTGGTGAAATGTTTCAACAATTAATACATTCTTCTCTCAGGATTAGTTAGAACCCAGCATTCAACAGAAGGCAATGCAGAATTATTCCAGAATATAAGACAGACAGCCCTCTGGTTGAGGACTTCAACAACAAAAGGAACCATATGTTTGAGACTCAGGAGTGAAGAAATGCCAAGAACCAGAAGACAAGCAAAGGCTTCACTGACAACAATGAGACTAAAACATCATCTTCCTATAGCCATGTGAGAGCGCTGGTAAAGGGCAAAGACCATCAGGTGTCGATATCAACAGAAACATCGGAAGGGAATTTAAAAGGGAATAATTTCCATAGCAGGAAATTCATGGTTATGGTACCTTCCTGGGAAGCACCAAAACTCATCTGGCACTTCCTACCCATCCCACCGGTTGCTGACATTCTATTACTGGCATTTCTCTTTCCCTATTCACTCTTTACTTGTTTGATACTTTGCTTCCTCAGTAAAAATGGACCAGCAGTTGGACTCAAGACCTAGTTTAGCAATAAAAGTGACGGGACCTAGAGCTGGACTGGATATCGACCAGGAGGACGAGCCGGGGACCAAGAGGGAGGTTTCTAGTATTTGTGCAACTATATACACAGCGGCTTCAGTCACTGGATCAGGATAACTGCAACAGAAACAGATTTATGGAGGAAGAGCTGGATTCTGGACAGGACAGTTCTGAGGTGCCTTTAAGAAATGCAAGAGGAGAAGTCAAGTAGGCCATGGGGAAAATAATCAAACTTTGCAGTCAGGGAAGAGGTCTAAGCCCGAAATATAAATTCCGGATTGCCTGTGTATAGTTGTGAATGTAAAGAGACTACCCTTGAGGAAAGTAAGAGAGAACTCCAGTATTTACCAACTAGAATAGGAGGGCCCACTTCTCTATGAAACCGTAGGAAAACGCCATTTTGTAGACCAAAACGGTGGACTACCAGAAATTTCTCTATGGTCCAATCCAACAGAAAAAATGGCCAGAGAGGGTAAGATCAGGAGAGTATGAGGTATTGTGTGAGCCAAAAAATTTAAAAGAGGCGATGATGGTCAGTGGCGACAATGTTCCCGAGAAATCTGGGAGGATGACTAAAAACATCCAACACGTTTGAGAAGGGCGAGCACTGGCTCTTTCGACAAGACTTAACTCTGGCAGAAAGACTGGGGCTGGAAGTCAGTTTAAGATGAGAGTGCGCTGAGAAATTTGGGGTATGGGCAGCAAGTGAGCCATTCTTCTCAAGATCAAACAAGATAATATATCTAAAGAGATTAGAAGGGTGCCTGGCTCATTTAAAGGACTTGATAAATGGGTTAAGTGATTAACTGTTGTTTTTTTAATGCCGTCTAGTAAGATTACTGGTCGCTCTAAACCTCCCACTTTAAACAAAGCTTTGTACTTCCCTGGTACTCAATAAATACTTTGGATGTGATCACTGTTAAGTAGGAACAAAGGGATGCTAAATCATTCTATTCTACATAATTTGCAATTAAAAGTAGCTATAAATTCTTGGCGAACCAGATGCCCTATTTTCCCTTCGTAAAAATATAAGCTAATCTAAATAGGATTCTGTATTCTTCATTCCTTCACGCTATGAATTAACAAAATCTTCTATTAGGATATCACTAGATTACTACATGATGAAGCTACTCCCCTGCTGACACAAACACACAGAGGAAATTTGGCCTAAAAGGGAAACTGGTTCTATTTTGTGACAGGATTCAAGGTTGTGAGATTAAATGAGGATACCACTGAGCAGCTCCAGCATCTGAAAACAAAGCTGATCTTGGAATCAGGAGCTCTTTGCTGTGGTCAATGAAAGAATGAGAGCTTCTGGAATATTCCAGAAAATACACTGGCCACAGGTTAGGTGTTCCTTTGGTTTATATTCATAGTAATCAATGCTTCTTCTATCCACAGGTGCAATTTTACAGCTTGAAGGAGCCCATATCTAGTCACCACGCAGAGCGAAAGGTAAAGAGAACCTCAGAAAACCAAAACAAGTGTGGGCTCCTTCAGGGCCTTCATTTACTTCCCTCTAGGGCAAACTCAGGGTGATTTACACTTTGTGCATTACCTGGCAATGTCTTTGCCCAGCTACTGCTTTCTCTCTCAGGCAGGCCTCCTCTTCCACACACCCTCTGTCTACCAAACACACACACATTCATTCTCTACGGCCCAACCATTCGGGGCCCCCCAAATAAGAGTTGCCCATTCATCTGAATTCCTAGCACTCTTTGTCCATAATTCAATTTCAGCATCTAATACATTAGGTTGCAATTATACGTTTAGCAGTCTTTCCCCAGCTCTATCTTCCAACAGGACAATGTGCCCAGCAAAGCTGAGATCTGGACACACTTGTCTTATTTCATTCTGAACACCTGACACATAACTGATAACAAATGGTTGTTGGATAGATGGTATTTTTCTAACCAATTCAGGAACCTGATTTAATCCATCAAATTAGAAGGGAAACAAGCCAGGGGAGATAGCTTTTTCTTCCCCCTATGGCTGCCAGGACAAATTACCACAAATTTAGCAGCTTAAAAAATGCCACAAATTGAATGTTTTACCATTCTGGATACCCGAAGTCTAAAATGAGTCTAGGAGCTGCATTCCTTCTGGAAAATCTATTTTCTCCACTTTTTCAGCTTCTAGATGCTGCCTGATTCCTTGGCTTGGGGCCTCTTCATCATAAGCCAGCAGGGCAGCGTCTTTGAAACCTCTGACCCTCCTGCCTCACCCTTGTAAGGACCCCTGTAATGATACCAGGCCCACCTGATGATCCAGGAGAAGGTCCCCTCTGGAGATCCCTAACTAACCCCATCTGCAAAACTCCTTTCACTCTATGAGGGGCCCTCATTCAGCACAGGGCACAGGCAGGCACACGACAGGTGTAAAAGCAAGTGCCACTGACCTAGAAGCAAGGGACAAAACAGAAAAAGGTGGAAAATCAAGAAAACCTCAACCACAAAAAATGGAGCAACGTGTGTGTCCTTCTAAAGCAGGAGTAAATTAGCACTGCACTCCCTCGAGGACCTCGGGGTGGGGGGGGCACTTCTTCGTCTCAGTCCAATATTACCAACAATTCAAAATAATGACTGAGTCATGAGAAACAAAGTTCATTTCATTCTGTAAAGTTTAAGAAAAAGCATGAGGGATCATGAAATTATTTCTATTAAATGATCATTAATTTTGAAAGGTCAGACTCAGAGGCAGAAGCTTGAGCTCCCTGAAAATTTTACTTTTATGGAAAATCTTATTCTCCAATGCCAAATGGGATTTAGATTATGTTACAAGCTTGATGTCTGGGTCACTCCAAAATTCCTGTCTTGAAATCCTACCTCTTCTTGGGATGGGATGTGAGGCTTTGGGGGAGATGATTAGGTCATAAGGGTGGTATCCTCGAGAACAGGATGAGTGCCCTTATTTTTTTTAAAGATTTTTTTTTTTGACAGAGATAGAGACAGCCAGCGAGAGAGGGAACATAAGCAGGGGGAGTGTGAGAGGAAGAAGCAGGCTCATAGCGGAGAAGCCTGATGTGGGGCTCGATCCCACAACGCCAGGATCACGCCCTGAGCCGAAGGCAGACGCTTAACGACTGC
>NC_048225.1:122954784-122971913 GCF_002007445.2 Ailuropoda melanoleuca
AATACTTTGGATGTGATCACTGTTAAGTAGGAACAAAGGGATGCTAAATCATTCTATTCTACATAATTTGCAATTAAAAGTAGCTATAAATTCTTGGAGAACCAGATGCCCTATTTTCCCTTCGTAAAAATATAAGCTAATCTAAATAGGATTCTGTATTCTTCATTCCTTCACGCTATGAATTAACAAAATCTTCTATTAGGATATCACTAGATTACTACATGATGAAGCTACTCCCCTACTGACACAAACACACAGAGGAAATTTGGCCTAAAAGGGAAACTGGTTCTATTTGACAGGATTCAAGGTTGTGAGATTAAATGAGGATACCACTGAGCAGCTCCAGCATCTGAAAACAAAGCTGATCTTGGAATCAGGAGCTCTTTGCTGTGGTCAATGAAAGAATGAGAGCTTCTGGAATATTCCAGAAAATACACTGGCCACAGGTTAGGTGTTCCTTTGGTTTATATTCATAGTAATCAATGCTTCTTCTATCCACAGGTGCAATTTTACAGCTTGAAGGAGCCCATATCTAGTCACCACGCAGAGCGAAAGGTAAAGAGAACCTCAGAAAACCAAAACAAGTGTGGGCTCCTGCAGGGCCTTCATTTACTTCCCTCTAGGGCAAACTCAGGGTGATTTACACTTTGTGCATTACCTGGCACGGTCTTTGCCCAGCTACTGCTTTCTCTCTCAGGCAGGCCTCCTCTTCCACACACCCTCTGTCTACCAAACACACACACATTCATTCTCTACGGCCCAACCATTCGGGGCCCCCCAAATAAGAGTTGCCCATTCATCTGAATTCCTAGCACTCTTTGTCCATAATTCAATTTCAGCATCTAATACATTAGGTTGCAATTATACGTTTAGCAGTCTTTCCCCAGCTCTATCTTCCAACAGGACAATGTGCCCAGCAAAGCTGAGATCTGGACACACTTGTCTTATTTCATTCTGAACACCTGACACATAACTGATAACAAATGGTTGTTGGATAGATGGTATTTTTCTAACCAATTCAGGAACCTGATTTAATCCATCAAATTAGAAGGGAAACAAGCCAGGGGAGATAGCTTTTTCTTCCCCCTATGGCTGCCAGGACAAATTACCACAAATTTAGCAGCTTAAAAAATGCCACAAATTGAATGTTTTACCATTCTGGATACCCGAAGTCTAAAATGAGTCTAGGAGCTGCATTCCTTCTGGAAAATCTATTTTCTCCACTTTTTCAGCTTCTAGATGCTGCCTGATTCCTTGGCTTGGGGCCTCTTCATCATAAGCCAGCAGGGCAGCGTCTTTGAAACCTCTGACCCTCCTGCCTCACCCTTGTAAGGACCCCTGTAATGATACCAGGCCCACCTGATGATCCAGGAGAAGGTCCCCTCTGGAGATCCCTAACTAACCCCATCTGCAAAACTCCTTTCACTCTATGAGGGGCCCTCATTCAGCACAGGGCACAGGCAGGCACACGACAGGTGTAAAAGCAAGTGCCACTGACCTAGAAGCAAGGGACAAAACAGAAAAAGGTGGAAAATCAAGAAAACCTCAACCACAAAAAATGGAGCAACGTGTGTGTCCTTCTAAAGCAGGAGTAAATTAGCACTGCACTCCCTCGAGGACCTCGGGGTGGGGGGGGCACTTCTTCGTCTCAGTCCAATATTACCAACAATTCAAAATAATGACTGAGTCATGAGAAACAAAGTTCATTTCATTCTGTAAAGTTTAAGAAAAAGCATGAGGGATCATGAAATTATTTCTATTAAATGATCATTAATTTTGAAAGGTCAGACTCAGAGGCAGAAGCTTGAGCTCCCTGAAAATTTTACTTTTATGGAAAATCTTATTCTCCAATGCCAAATGGGATTTAGATTATGTTACAAGCTTGATGTCTGGGTCACTCCAAAATTCCTGTCTTGAAATCCTACCTCTTCTTGGGATGGGATGTGAGGCTTTGGGGGAGATGATTAGGTCATAAGGGTGGTATCCTCGAGAACAGGATGAGTGCCCTTATTTTTTTTAAAGATTTTTTTTTTTGACAGAGATAGAGACAGCCAGCGAGAGAGGGAACATAAGCAGGGGGAGTGTGAGAGGAAGAAGCAGGCTCATAGCGGAGAAGCCTGATGTGGGGCTCGATCCCACAACGCCAGGATCACGCCCTGAGCCGAAGGCAGACGCTTAACGACTGCGCCACCCAGGCGCCCCAGAGTGCCCTTATTTTTTAAAAAAGACCCCAGGAGAGCTCCCCGGCCCTCTCTGCCGGGAAAGGAAACAATGAGAAACCTGGGAAAGGGCTCTCACTAAACCTGATCGTAGACTTCCAGCATTCACAACTGAGAAAAGATTTCTGGTGTTGAAAAGNATGGCTGTTTGCAACCTGGGCAAGGGCTCTCACTAAACCTGATCGTAGACTTCCAGCATTCACAACTGAGAAAAGATTTCTGGTGTTGAAAAGCCACCGCATGTATGGTACTCTGTTATGACAGCCCAAGTGGACTAAGACAATGTTTACCAGACACCTGCACTTCTGTCAGGCATAACTGAACTTACATATCTAAATAAATGTTAACTCTCCAAGCAGTCACCCTGGGAACACAATACATTTCAATAAATAATTTCTGCCTTAAACTTGGAGGAAATCTCCCTTTAAGGAGTTATTTTTAGAACCAATATATGAACCACATCATTATCCGTCTCATTTTGTTACCAACACCTCACTTTTTAACTGGAATTAGCAATAAGATGAGTTATCAAGATAGGCAACCATTACACTTGGCTCCACATGACTTCTGGACATTAAAAAAAAAAATCGAATATCATTTATCCCGATAATAGTCAAAACAGTGAGCCACAAGATCTGGATACAGCTCTAAAATAGGAAAGCCGAAATAAATAAGTAAATAAAAGCGGGAGTTATCACTGAATGAAGAGTTTAACCTTTCCAGACCACCTCTTCAAACAGGACCACACTCTTCGGGTGTGTAAGTTATGGTATGGCTGGCTGCTTCATACAACTCTGGCTCTGATCAGTCACAACTTGTCTCTATTACTCACCACATGGCACGCGGAAAGAACACTTAAATGCATGCAAGTGAAACTATATGTCTACTCTCTATCAATGCCGATATATTACATGCATTACAAACTCTTATTTGTATTAACGCTGACATTGCAAGTCTTTTGTATCTGGATGCCAAACCCTGGAGACATATATTTTTCCCCTCTTTCCTTCCACGGACGGTGGGGACTTGATTTCTTAGGTTTCAAGTTCCCACCCTACAGACCTGGGAATCCAGATGATCTACAGTCCAACTGTGAAGGATTTATTTCACAATCAAATACACATGGCTTCACAAACACACACTCACTCCATATGGGCTGTCCAGAACGGCTACACAAATGTACTTTCCTCCCAGCCATATATTTTTCAAGTTCCTGACAACAGAGCCCCATTAGCAACTTCGTAGGTAAGGCTGGGCTCCATCACTGGCCTTGATATATGGCACTCTTGGTGGTCACTTGACCCCATTCATACCCATGACATCACTGTTTCCATAGAAACAACATCACTACATTTTCAAAGGGGAAAAAACTACACAGGATTCTGAAAGAAGACACAACGCAAACAATGCAGTTGGAATATGCGAGCTATTGGCGAGCATGCTTTTTAAAGGGTGCCTTAGTTTCTCTGGAGAAAAAAAATTACAAAGTACAGATTTTACAAATTACAAGTAAATGGAGAAGAAACATAACTAGGATATACAACTGCTAAATTTCTTTTGGAAATATAACCCACTTTACTTTGTCCAAGTTAGCTTTAAGAAATTTAACTTTTCTTAAAATAAGTCCTGCAACACTATAAGGCAGGCATGTTAATGTCTGAATGCTTTTAAAAACATTTTAAAGTTTTTTCATGCTTTTTGACTTAATGTGGTATCGAGTTAATATCATGGAAAGGAAGTTTTAACAATTTTTTTTGGCAGTTTCACTAAGAAAAATAATTCACCTGCAGTCAAATTCCACAAAAAAATATAAGAACCAAGCCACAATCATGTGAACACTGAACAATGGAACTGTATTTACGAAACCGGACACAAAGAAAGGCAAAGTCAAACCACTACATAAAATTTGAACAGAACCTTTTCAAAAGCAATCACAAAAGTGAAAAATTCATGGAGAAAAAAATCAGGCACTAGGACCGTCCTCCGATTCTTCATATAAACGTAAGAGACTTCCTCGGTATTGCTGGAAATACCCACTGTGCTTAGGGAGAGAAACCAGCATTCTTTCAAGGGTCTATAATTAATAGTCTGATTTACAACTCCAGAAACATCTTAGGAATGCCTTTCTGGATGTGGGATAGTCTTTTCAAAGACCGAAAATGTTGCCCAAATCAGTCACCCAAAAGCAATCTAACTCAGAAGAGATGAAAAGTGCACAGGGATGTATTCTCGGAGAGAGACCACATGTGTGCAAATATGGGAGCTCTCTGCCCCAGATAACGACAAGCATAACCGAACAGCCCTACCAGAGGTCACAGGCTGTCTCTTGTCTCCCTGTGCAGTGAAGGATGGCAATGGCTGAGCAGTGGCAACTATGTAAACCACAGTTTCCAAGCTGAGGGGAAGGGTCTTAACAGACTCAACCAAGCATCACCCTATGCACGCTGCCGTGAACCCCCATAGCAACCCCCACCAACCCTAGGCCACCCCATCGTTACTGACCTATGTCAAACCCGCTAGAATTATTAAGCATGTAAACCACGTATTTAATGGTGATAAACCCTACACAGACTCATTTACTTATCCTAGCAGTGGGCTTGTTTGGGGCCCTTCTCCCTCCCTGAAATTTCCTTGCAGGAAGTGACATTAAAAAATACCCATGGCACAAAGCCACCAGCACCACCGTTCAGAACATCACCCGATCCTGCAGAGGGTCGGACAGGTGTGATTGCCAAGATTTCCATCGTAGACCTTAAAGGCGTGGCCTACGTGGAGACACAAACATCTAGACCCAAGAGTCGAGCCATGGGATATAAGACACAAGGAACTGCAGAACACCCCTCGCGGTCAACCCAGGAAATAAACCAAGGTAGGAGAGAAGTGAGGGACACAGAGGTAGATTCAGTGGGAAAAAAATCTCACAGGTAAGATGAGGGTGGGAGCTGCACCAATGATCCTACCCAGGTAGGCTGTTCTTCCATCAGGTGCCCCCACCCACCACAACCCCATCACCATCTCCTGCTCAGAGTCCTATAGCAGATACAGGGGGAAGGAGTGACTGTTCCACAAGCAAGACAGACAAAACCTTACTAAGACCTGGCTCTGCTCTCACAGGGCTCACAGACCAGGAAAGCTTGGTGTCTGGTAATTCTATTTCACTGTTAAAAATGCTGTGGGATGAAGCAAAAGGGTGATGCGCGGTTTGCCAGGGAGACAAGGTACGAGGGAAGAGGAGGGCTCGGGGAGACTGCGCAGCAAGAACATGTGTAGTAGCCACCAGATACCAACTTGGTGGTCAGGAAATGCAAATGGCCCCATGTATTTGGAAGAAGCGAGCCCAAGGGCGTGGTTAGAGGTCAGGCTCACCACCAAGCCTGAGCTGAAGGCAGACACCCCAACTACTCTGTTCTTGAAAGACAAGAGACACTGTTACTCCCTATAACAAACTCCACATTGTGTGTGTGGTGTGTGTAAGAGGAGGAAAGAATGCAGACAGGCAAAGGAGAAAGTGTGGCATCGTACGATGAGCAAAGCCGGTGTGCGAAGACAGATATTTATACAGGTCAGAAAGGAAACAGGACATTAAACAGTGTCCACATCAGTGTAGCTGTTTGGCCAACAACCGAAAATCCCAAGGACTCACAGGAGTTAGAATATAATAAAGACCAGGACACCTGGATGGTGTAGTCGGTTAAGCACCTGACTCCTGATTCTGGCTCAGGTCAACATCTCAGGACCGTGAGATCAAGCCCCATGTTGGGCTCCGTGCTGGGTGTGGGGCCTGCTTCAGGTTCTCTCTCTCCCTCTGTCCCTCCCTGCCTCCCTCTCTTAAAATAATAAATAAATAAATACATACATACATACATACGTACATACATACCGACCTTTTGGAAGGGGAGCAAAATCCATTGGAAGATTAAGTTCAGCCGAGAAGCCCAAGTCAGGAAAAAAGCTGCCGGGATATTTGCCGACACCTAAGACGACAGAGGAGCCCCACCAGCAGCCCAACGCTCTGCCACGATGCCAGCCGTGGTCTCGGGGCAGGACTATGTGTGTGGGGAATACTGTTTCCCCAGTCTCGTCTCTCTTCCAACTTAATTCTTATTTACCTCCTTCCTACCGTGCACGTGAAGGCTAGCTTGCTCACACAGAAAATAATCAACCAGCACAGGCTGTATTTCAACGTTTCCCTTACACGTGAGACAACAGTCATGCATGGAGTTTACGATGCTGCAGAGGTCACTCCCCAAAGGATCCATCTGATCTGTTCGTCCTACAGCCATGATTACAGCTCTCACCTTGGCCAGACGCCTATCCTGATCAGCACCTTCCACGCAGCAATGGAAGGTCATGGAAAGAGGAAATGGGAAAATGTGGATAGCTCAGAGCAACTCATTATCTATCCTGTAAAAAAAAAAAAAATCTTCATCAAGGATCAACTCACACCTGAAATCCCTCTCTCAGGCCAGCATTCGGAAGCAGGAAAAGAAGTGGAGGGAGGAGAGAGAGAACAGTCTGGGGAAGGGTCTGGGATGCTGACTTCAGTCCAGGCCAGGGGAACAGGCAAGCACAGGAAAGATGCAGATCCCAGCTTCCCAAGGCCGAGCCTTGGTAATTAGAAGCTCCCAGAGAGGCAGAGGGAAAAAGTGACCAACCTATAATACAAACTCTGGAAGCCACCTCAAAAACTAAAATGCTCTTCAAGGTCATCTTGAGCCCTTTCCACTTACTTGAGAACAGCCTGACAGATGCTAATTAACCCTCCTGATTCCACAGCCCCGAGGGAGATGTAAATGTGTTTAACTGATGAGCACATTCAATTTGTACTATTCCTGGAGTTCCAACAGCTTTTTAAAGGGCCTCCTGGAGAAAAGCGTCCTGACAGCATCAGGGACGGTCCTAACTTAAATGGACCACAAAGAGCCTCTTTGGAGAGGAAGCAGCAATAGTGGAAAGAATATGGGCTTGGAGAAAGATCTCGATCCAAATCCTGGATCGGGCATCGACCAGCTACAGGAGCTGGAGATCCACCTCAGTTTCTCTACCTAGACAAGAAGGATACCACCACCCACACCACAGATCCTGCTAGATCGTGCTGGCAAAATGCCCCGCCCTATTCCCAGTCGACAGCAGGCTGCAGTTATAATCTGTAGTGTGCTCTAGTGGTATGCTAGAAAGTACTGCAGTGATTTGTAATTTAGAAACTTCTATCCTCACCCCCCTTCTCCTTTGTAACCACCCACCAACCCCGGCCTCTCAGGGCATGCCAGCCACTGCAGAAAACACATTCACGTCAATTCCCTGGGCTCACATTCCTGATTGTAAAATGACCAACACCATTGCCTCGTGCTAGCCAGCAAGGTGGGGGTGGAGTCTCCCAGGCGGAAGCTTCTGGGCTCGTGTCACCTGCCAGGCTCCCTGCTCAGCCCTTGCTCACGTGCACTCACCTCCCCTCACCTCCCCAGAGCCTACTTCAAAGCCATCAGCCTCTGTCGGGGTTCTGAGCACCTTCAGCTGTATTCTCACCTGTAAATCTCAGTAACAAGCTGCATACTTCCTCTTCCAAGGTCCAGAAAACAGCAAGGAGCCCAGTGTGGTCTCTCTACACTATGAAATCTTAATGAGAGGACGCCATCAGCTTAAACGGTCAGATGATTTTCAGAATTATAAACACCTGTTAGGGTCATCGTGGTGTGCGGTGGGGAGAGGCGTGGTACCTTTCATCTTTGCCCATTCGTACACATGGCAGCACGTCATTCCCAGCCAGTGGTACCCTACTAAAGCTGCTCCAGATCACCAGAAATCCCAACCCTATGAGGTCCTTTAAAAATACTTAGAGACAATGACACAAATATTTCATTAGAAGAAAATGGTTCTTGTTATACATTTTATAGATGGGAGAGCCAAGTTGCCCCAAATCACACAGCTCCAATCTTACCTTCCCCTTTCCCTCCGCAACCTCAAAGGAGCCTCTGTAGGATTGGACCTGGTCTCCCTAGGATAGGAATGGTCTCCTTGGTACAGTAGATGCCTGCTTATTTTCTGGATTCACACATTAAAAAAAAGATAAATCTTCAACTACTTATCTGTGTCAGCAAAAACCTTTATTAAAAACTTGGCTTGGAAAATAAAAGCCAACATATTTTTTAAGAAAGTAAGATCAGTTTGTTCATGGTAGAAAAAAAGGGAACTTTCTCACAAGATGTCATCCACAAAGATGGTGACATTTGCTCAGATCTCAGGATCAAAAAAGAGAAGGGTAACACCCTTTTAGCTAGGGAATCCAGGATTAAGGGACATGTCTAAACTGTCACTTATTTTTAAATTGTTCTGAAAAAGGGCTAGTATCTGGAATCTATAAAAAATTTATCAAACTCAACCCCCAAACACCAAATAATGCAATCAAGAAATGGGCAGAAGACATGAACAGACATTTCTCCAAAGACGACACACAAATGGCCAACAGACACGTGAAAAAATACTCAACATCACTCGGCATCAGAGAAATACAAATCAAAACCACAATGAGTTACCACCTCACACCAGTCAGAATGGCTAAAATGAACAAGTCAGGAAACGACAGATGTTGGAGAAAGGGGGAACCTCTCAGACGTTCGTGGGGATGCAAGCTGGTGCAGCCACTCTGGAAAACAGTACGGAGGTTCCTCAAAAAGTTGAAAATAGAGCTACCCTATGACCCAGCANTGAGGATGCGGAGAAAGGGGGAACCTCTCAGACTGTTCGTGGGGATGCAAGCTGGTGCAGCCACTCTGGAAAACAGTATGGAGGTTCCTCAAAAAGTTGAAAATAGAGCTNAGAAAGGGGGAACCTCTCAGACGTTCGTGGGGATGCAAGCTGGTGCAGCCACTCTGGAAAACAGTACGGAGGTTCCTCAAAAAGTTGAAAATAGAGCTACCCTATGACCCAGCAATTCCACTATTGGGTGTCTACCCCACAGGTACAAATGTAGCAATCCAAAGGGCACCCGCACCCTAATGTTTATAGCAGCAATGTCCACAATACCCAAACTATCGAAAGAGCTGAGATGTCCATCAACAGATGACTGGAGCTGCCCGGCACAGCTGCTTTGCTCCTGAATGTTGGCAGAAACTCTGTCTTAGGGCCCATCCATACTCTACCAGGGGATACTCTATCTCAAACTACATCTAACCTTTTTTTCTGGAGGGCTAGAGGAGACTAACTTTTAGCCTGAGTCCTGTGTTTAAGGGTCAACAGAGCTATGCAAGATGCCTTCATTAATTAACACCTTGGAGGACAATGTCCATGGAAAGAGAAAATTCCTAGAATTGCCGCCCTGGGCAAATAGGCAATGGGCTCAGGCCTGGAAGCTGGGCAGAACCTGAGTGAAAACAGGAAAACACCTCCTTGGATATCTGGCCCGAGACTGACCCTAGGTTGTGCTCTGAGAGTCAGCAGGAGGGGACGGGCAGAGCCTGGGACTGGACCCCTGGACTGCCGGTCAGCAGTTGGTATGACCACGGGGAAGTCACTTCACTGCAAATCCTCACTTCTTCATCTGCAAAGGGCCCTGCTGATCGGGCATCAGCATGACCATCACTTCTTCAAGGAAGAGGTCTCCAAAGGGTCAAATCCCGCAATTCTGCACACTAATCATACCATGGACCTGCTCCTTTAGTGGAGCTTGGTTGAATGTTCACACACGTGTGATTGTCTGATTAGCCCTTGATTCTCTTATCTGTAAACTTCATTAGGGGCAGAGACTGCGCATTTCCTTTTCTCACGGTTCTGCCCCAAACTCCCAACACAATATGTGACACGTAGCAAGTTTCAAATTAACACGTGTTGACGACTGAATAAATGATTAACTGAGCTCCTGAATGTGAAAATGATCTATAAAATAATCAGCACAATGAAAGTGTTTGTGATTGTTACTTAGTGTGGATGATGACAAGAGAATTAATCCTCTTAGCTGCTGGAAACCATTCTCCTCTCATCTAAGGAACAAAATTGCTGCATTTCAAGGACACCATAAGGAGAGGGGCTCTTACAAGCTATCCCATGGCGCCCTATTTCAGGATTCTCTTCATGACCATGCCAAAATACCCAGCTCATCCGCGTTCAGAAGCAGTACTGCTTTATTCTGATCCCTGGCTGGTCACTGTGGGAGACTTGGTTGAATCATCTGGACATTTTAAAAAGCAAGAGGTCTACTGGCTAAATCTGCTGGACATCTGGTGTTGGACCAAAGACAATGCATTCTGGACATGGGCTAGGCTGAGAAAAGCACCCCAGGGCCCACCGACCCCCACGTTTGGTTGAATCCCACTCTATACCCAAACTGCCATGGGCACAGGAACCAAAGGAAACTGCAGTGGCCAGAGCCCGGGAGAGCTTGCTGCCCCATGCTGATACATTCATGGGAACAAAGGCCTTCCAAGTTGCACTGAGCTGGTCTGGNCAGGAACCAAAGGAAACTGCAGTGGCCAGAGCCCAGGAGAGCTTGCTGCCCCATGCTGATACATTCATGGGAACAAAGGCCTTCCAAGTTGCACTGAGCTGGTCTGGAGATGGAAGGCCTTTATGCAGGTTTCCAAGGAGATGACTCAGATGCTGTTACCATAGAAACTGTTGCTACCATCTATTGTCCATCACCCCTTGACAGAAAGGCAAGGGAGGTGTGGTGTGATGGAGAAGGAAACAAGAAGAGTTGGATTTAAGTCAAGATGAAAACACATTTTGAGATGGGTCCCCCTGGAGACTTTTATGGTATAAGTAACAAAACCTCCAGTGTCCCAAGGAAATTAATCTGGGACATGAGTGTTTATGGTGTGATGTTATCTGTGCTGGGGTCGGGGTGAGTACTGCGGCACATGAAAATGACTTCCACCCATCTGTTGGGTCATCATCCAGGCTCTCCATAGAAAACACTCGGGTATAAGGGTCATCAGCTCAGTCCAGGCCATGACCCCTGAAGATGTAGGACCATAAGGAAACAGATGTAAGCTCTCTGTCCTTTCCCCTTTCCTGCTGAAGTGTTTTTTTCAAGTAAAAGGGGGACATATTAGAAGTCCCTCAGAGTTTTGCTACTATCTCATAATACTTATCACCAATAAAGTGTTAAGTTCTTTTTAATCTAACGAGAGCAGCTTATGGGTAAATTAGACAAGTTCCATTAACAATAAACACATAAAAATGCATATGGGTCATAGAAGACATATTGGATTTGGCATCGGGTCTGAAGATCAGAATTTGAAGGTCAGTCTCATCCCTTATTATATGCATGACCTTGGGCACTTTACCTGCTGAATCTGAATTACCTGTTTTATCTCATGGGGACAGTAACTGCTGGTCTACTTCATACGGTATAAAGCCTCATCAAGGAATTGTCCTCTCGTGTGTCAAGTACCACGGTGTTGGTCACACCCTCACTAGCAAAAGGCTTTTAACTTCGATTACTCCAGACAGGACTATTAGAACTCTTCTTGCGTTATCCACCTTTTTGTTTAGAAAATAATTGGTGCCTAGCCAATTACTCTGACATTAAAATTACAGGTGACAAAATGGAATAAGTCCCCACACAGCTTTCTGATTATTTTCTCATTTAGCCTTCTGATTATTTTCTAGTCAGACCATATGTAGGCATCAAGTCTGACGATTAGACCTGTCTTTTCCCCCGAAATAGTCTTGGGAAGTCAAATTCCAACTGGAAATAAGCTGTTGAAGTTAGAGGAGGAACTCTCTGAAAGAGCAGGGATGACCACTAGATACTGTTTTGGGGGAAAATAAGGAATCAATCTGGCAGGTACACTGTTGAACCCCGTACATTGAATTTAGGGTAGCGAATGGGAGTTGGGAACAATCTGGAGTCCAGAAATAGAGAGTAGAAACAATCCACTGTTGCTAACCCAATCTAGAAAGCCCTCACGGCTTCCACACCCTTTAGAAAGACAACTCCAAGTTTGAAATCCATCCAACAAGCACTCGCCAAGCTGCCAGGTGGACCTGCAGTCCCCCAGGTCTGCTCCAGGAGGCGAGCGCCACAAGTCAAAGGAAGCATTCAGGTGCACCGGATGGGGCAGAGAAAAAAAATATGCAATTCAGTTCCTCCAATTCTGTACAAGTTCCTTATTTAGGTTTTTCTTTCAAATAACACTGCTGTGCATTGTTGGGATAGTCTTAGATCGGGAGCACATGTCTTGATGTATCATCAGACAGGAGGGATTAAGAAAGAAAGAGGCAAGAGGAGCAAATGCCTTTCCAATCACGGATTGGTGGCACTGGCTAATCCAACATGCCAGGAAGGAAGGCACCAGGACAAGAGAGAACGTGCTAGGTGTTCTAGATCTTGGGTGTAGGTCTCTCTTGATAACGATCAGGAACCCAGCACTAAGTCAAGACCATATAATCAAAAAGGGGTCATTGAAGGACAGAGGACAAACGGACTAATGCCCTTGGTTCCAGCAGGTGAGACTCACCCTTTGCTTTAGCTTTAAATAGGGTTCCCACAGAATGGCTTCCAGAGCTTTAAAAATCCCTGACTCCCACAGTTTGCCCACCCTAATAATGGATGGCATTTCTCCTCAACAATGGCTTCACCGAGGCAGATCTCTCCAACGAGAACAAACTGGTCGAGCTCTCCCCAAATCTCCCCTTGACACACTACAGCCTGGAGAGAGCTGGAAGGTATCTGACATATCACACACTGTTATCCCAGCTTCTCCTGTTAGAATTAAA
Source organism: Ailuropoda melanoleuca (assembly GCF_002007445.2). Lineage (NCBI taxonomy): Eukaryota > Metazoa > Chordata > Mammalia > Carnivora > Ursidae > Ailuropoda > Ailuropoda melanoleuca. The sequence goes on from NC_048225.1 coordinate 122,967,720, forward strand.
AAGACTGAGGCCAAGAGAGCCAGTGAGTGACTTGTCCCGGGGTCAAGAGCCACATATGAGCAGATCCCAGGCCAGAATCAAATTCCCTTGCCACTCACTGCAGGACTGCTTCCAACATACTACCCCGTTATCAACACACGGCCATCTTAATCCTATGCATACTAACTTTATCTCAGCTAGACTAAAATCTCTGACAGTAAGAATGTATCTTTTCCTAGTAATTTCTGGCCCTCAAGCTTGAACACCCAGCACTGAGCTAAGGCATCTAGAAGGAATGCTGAAGCATCTCCTGATCAACTCCCACTTCACTCTTTATTAACGATCTGGGTGTGCTGTGCTAGCAGCACCAAACACCCATCTCCACCACGGCACTCATCACACCGGACTGTCCTTGTGCATTGATTTATCCTTCCCTTGACTGGACTGTACCATCTTTAAAGACAAGGCTGGACCATGTCTTACTTCCTGTTGGATCTCAATGCCCAACACCTATCAGAAACTCAAAAACAAAATATTAAAACAAACAAAAAGATTCTAAAGCAAGTCTCAACCCACCCATACACATCACAGAAATCCTGGCTATTTTGGGGGCACATGAATTATCACTCTACCCTCCCCTGAAATAATTTCTTTTCTTGGCTCCCAACTCTTGACTCTGTGGGAAGAATTCTAGCCACAAGCGCATCTCGCCTGCCATCTTTAAGAGGGGTCATAGTGACCAAGAACATCTTTACCCCCTAAATGTTTTAATGCTGTATAAATAAAATGCTTTAATGGAGCTAGTTTTTGAAGCTAGGTGTGATCTTTTAAACCCTGATATTTAAAGAACCCATCATCACCTAGCAGCCCATTAAAATAGCCCATCTGGGACCTACAGAAGATAGACTGCCGATTCCACTGCCAAACTCCACTGCCAGAAAGAAGTGTCACCTGACTTACTCTAATGACACTCTGACACACTCGAAACTCAAGTCAGTATCTGGACCCAAACAGATGCTCTCAGTCTGACCCACTTCTCTACTAAACTGGATTCCTTGGCAGGATGTGAAAATGTCTCACTCACAAAGCAAGGTCTAAAAAGCAATGGCTGATGGGCATCTGGGTTGTTTCCAGTTTGGGCCGCTACAGTGAAAGCGGCCATGAACACGCATGGACACACACTTGCACCTCTCCGGGGAGGTGCCTAGAGGTGGAAAGACTACACCACATGGCAGGTGTATCTGCAACATTTTAAGGAACTGCCCGGCCATTTTCCAAAGCAGCTGTACCTGCCAGCAGGGTGTGAGGGTTCCAGAACTTCCACATCCTCACCAACACTTGATAGCGTCACTTGACAGCGTCAGTCTGATTTTAGCCACCCTCACAGTGAAGTGGTGGCATCTCATTTTGTTTCAACCTGCATTGTCCGAAGGACTAATGATGCTAAGCGTCTTGTCATGGTCTTGTCATCTGTCTATCTTCTTTGGCTTAGTGTCTGTTCAAATTCTCTGCCCACCTTTTAAAATGGGTCGTTCGGTTACTAGCGAATTTTAAGTCCTTTACATATTTTGGATACAAGAATGTCTATAGCAAGTGCTTCCCTTATAGGCCAAATACCCTGCTGATTTCCTCTAACCGTTCCCTCACCCCACCAGACTCTACTCCCCTGCTCTGGTAGCACCACAGTCTAAACATTTAAGAGAGGGAACAGGCAGTATGGTCTTCTAAGTCCCCAGGCTCCTGTCTGGTCACAGTTCAGCAGGAAGGAGCACGTCTTCCCAAATCCCTGACTGCTGCTCCAGTCTGCTTTGTACACACACACTCCTAGGAAGAGTGAACGTAAGTATATTTCTTTAAAGATATGCTAACTTTGGGGCACCTGGGTGGCTCACTTGGTTAAGTGTCCAACTCCTGATTTCGGCTCCTGATCTCGGGGTCATGGGGTCAGGCTCTGCGCTGAGCATGGAGCCTGCTTGGGATTCTTGCTCTCCCTCTCCCCACCCCCGGCGCGCATGCGTTCTCTCTTTCTCTCTCTCTCTCTCTGTGTCTCATAAATAAATCAATCTTTAAAAGAAACACTAACTTTAAGCTGTTCTCAGCAGGGAACATCTCAGCCCCCCACAGAACTTCTGGCAAAGTCTAGAGACATTTTGGCTTCTCACAACTGGGTGGGGAAAGAGCTGTTCCTAAGACCTGGTAGGTAGAGGCCAGAGATGCCGCTAAACGTCCACAAAGCACAGGTCAGTCCCCATGACGAAACTTATGTGGAAACCCTGCTTTAAATCCACCTGTGGGTACCGTTTTTAGATCAAGCAACACAGTACGAACGAAAGTCTGATCTAAGAGCAGGAAACCTGAGGGGACCCTCCTAGCTCTGTCACTAACTAGCTGTACATCCTCAAGCAAAGCAACTAACCTCTCAAAGCCCCAAATTCCTCATCTGCAAAACGTAAGGGCTAACCTAAATTACCTTTAAGTTCTCCTCCAGTTGCAAAGAAATACAATCCTATGACTGTTTATTCAGAACCACACAGAACTTGGAGCAGCCATGAAATGGTCCTTAGGTTTTCAATACTTCCAGGTTAGCAAGATGGCGACAACGGTTGGTTTGAGGGAACAGTCTCTGAGAATGCGTCTGATAAAGGAGGATGGGGACCAACGAGTGGTTGCCATCGGAGAAGGGTGTGGGGGGATGGGCAAAATGGATGAAGGGAAATGGGAGGTACAGGTTTCCAGTCGTGGAATGAAGAGGTGGAGGGATGAAAGGCACAGCAGAGGGAAACACAGTCAACTGTGTTGCAAGAGCGCTGTATAGTGACAGATGGCGGCCACACACGTGAGCACAGCATTAACATATAGTTGTCAAATCACATTGTACACCTGAAACTCACGTAACATTCTGTGTCAAGTATACTTTAAAAAAAAAAAAAAAGATGGGGATCAACTTTGACCTCAGCAGGGACCTTGCCTCAACAGAGAGGGGGGCAGATGACACAGGCTGCCGGGACCTTCCCAACAGATGCTCTCTGAAGAGAACCTGCCCCACCGAGCTGGACCCTCATCTGCCCTCCGTCCCACCCACCGGTTCAGCTTCAACAAAAAACATGAGCTCCACTAAGTGCAAGTGTGACTCTCACAGCAGGGCAGGTGAGAACCTTCCAGAGCCGATGTGCCTAGCAGAGCCAGTCCCCAGCTCAGAAGGAAGATGGTGTCAATGACACAGCGTCTTTGAAAATCCAGACATGGCTCTGACAGGAGGAAGTCAGCTCCTGAAGGACCTTGGGACTCACCTCAGGAAAACAACAGGCTTCCCTGAGGGTCCAGGCAGTTCAAACACTGAATCTGGATCACGTTTCTGTCACTCATGCCCCATGGGGCGAAGAAGATCCTGCACCAATTCTTACAACAGCTGTTCTGAAGGTTAAATGAGATTGAAAATTGCTCCTATGGGTCTCTGCAAGAACGCACAGACAGCGAACATCCCGGACAGCCCAGGGGCAAAGTCCTTTCATTTCAAACTGACTAAAAATTAGAAACATTAATTAAGAGAGGAGACTCTCCAGGAGCGCCCTGGCTCTCAGAAGTAATCCCCAGAGCTGCCCGTAGATGTTTCTGGTGAAAGCATCATGACTTCTGCCATAATGGATGGAGTATGTGGAGAAGCAAGGCCAGCACCGGTGGCGAAGAGACTTTCGCTCTTCCTGCAACAATAAGGAAGCCATGCACTCCTTGCTCCTTTCCCACAGGGTGGGGGCAACAGTTGGGATGCATTATTCACCATCGCCACCGCTCCCCTGTGCCTCTTCTGTGAAGAGAAAGGAAGGTGTCCCACAGGCACAACCGCGGGAAAGTGGGGAGTGAGACCCAGAACGTAGGAAGTGAACGCCTTGGCCTCTGATAGGAAACATTCTCAGGCTGGAGCCCCTAACCCATCACCCCTCACCTTCACCCACCTCGTGTGCTTCCAACTGTCGCCACGAGTGCTGGGGCTCTGAGCAGCACGCTTTCACTGCTCTCAGGACCCTACCTGCCACCACAGCTACGCCACCGCCGAGCCCAAGGCCAAGCTCCTGCAGACGCTTCTGCAACAGTTGACGCAGGGTGTCAGGCCCACAGAAAGCAGAGAGCACCATTCATTACCCCTTAAAGACTGAGAACAGTCGGCTCCATTAGTGACACCTGTAACTTGTAGTTAATCAGGTTCCAGCAGCGCCT
>NC_048225.1:122974057-122979939 GCF_002007445.2 Ailuropoda melanoleuca
CGTGGAGTGGTGGACGTCAGCTCAAGCCCAGAGCAGCGTGCAAAATCAAGTCCTCTTCATTACAGCGCTCGTTTCACTTTTTCTCTTCTACTCTTGCCTGCCCCCTCCTTCCCGAAGACCAATTAGCAATAAAAGCAGAGCAACAGCTGGAATTTTGACATTTGCTGTTGAACCACTCTTCTTTCTCAGGATCTGAGCCCTACGTTCACTGGGTGCCCTGAGGTGCTGCGCCCCTTGGCTCCCGGGGGCTGACTCTTCCAGAGACTTTCTATACGATGACTCACAACATCTCTAATGTCGTAATCACCTTTTTATTTGGCTCGTTCCTTCATGCGTTGGGAATGTGGGAGAGCCTGGGCTGACAGTTCTTGCTTGGGGTTCTCGTGCCGTTGCCGTAGGATGCTGGCCAGCGCTGCAGTCATCTAAAGGTCAGCCTGGGCTGGGCGTGCAGGATGGCTCGCTCACAAGGCTGGCAGATGACGCTGGCTATTGACCGGGAGCCCGGCTGGAGCTGTCGACCGGAGTGCCCGCACGTGGCCTCTCCAGCACGGCTGGAGCCGGCTAGCTGGACTCCTTGGCAGCTGGGTCCTCTCAGAGTGAGGGATAGCTGTCTGGTCTTGTTTTGGAGCTAGCCTCGTTCTACGGGCAACCAGCAGTCCCTAAGGTCAGCCCGGAATCCAGGGGCGGGTAGTCGCAGACCCTCCCTCTCTCCATGACACAAGTGTCAAAGATTCTGCAGACAAGTTTTTAAATCCCCACACTGACCTGTTTAACTTAAAGTCCCCATCCACTCGGGGTCAGGGAATGGGCCTCGCATATCACCCATCATGCCTCGCAGAGCGTCTGCCTTTCAGGAGATGCTCAAGAAATAGATGCTGAGCGAATGAACAAAAGCACAAACGAGCTTCCAGAGTGAGGATCTGTTTTTTTTAAAAGTCAAGTTACTTCCCTTGAGACTCCTTTTCCTCCTCCACTGCCACAGTGGGGATACTACATTCAACTTTCATGGGATTGTGGTTAGGAATAAACACGGTAATTTATGAGGAAGGATTTTCATTTTCCCTTAGATGTTGGGAAAGACTCGAGATGGCACCCCATGGCCTGTCCGTGTCCACAGAGCTGCACGGCTTCCCCTCCTGCCCACGCTGAGATCTGTCACCCTGTCTGGCTGGCTCTCCTTCCTCTCTGCTGTCTGGTCAACTCTTGGCAGCCTGTCTCCATCTCGCACTCCTCCTGGACAGGCAGCGTGGGGATCGGAACCTGGTGCCTGGCGCCTTAGTGCAAATCTGTCTCTCCCATTCTGCAGGCTAACTGGGGGCAGGTTACTCCATCCTCCCTGGTCTTGTCTGCACCTGCACGTGGAGGATAATACTGGCTCCATGTACCTGTGTTGACCGTGAAACGTGTCACCGCACGCTGCGTGTTCAGGTGACCTAGCATACAGCAAGTGCGGCACAAGAGCCCCGCCTTCATGGATCCCCCTTCCCTCTGAACTCTGTGCTCTACCCATAATGAACACCCTTCAGAGTCCAAAACATGCCATGTTTTTTTTCAGTTCTGTGCTGTTCCACACGCAACTTCCTCCTGCGAGGATTAACTTAAAGCCCTCAGACCAGCGCCCGGCTCATGCTAAGTACCAAGCCAGTGTTGGCAATTAGGACTCTGCCTGGAATGTTCTGTCCCACCTCTCCTCTACTCTTCCCTTGGCTAGTTCCTAGTCATATTTCCAGTCTCAGATGTTTCCTCCCAGCTTACCCTCTCCCTCCAAACCTAGGTCAGGTGTCTTTCCAATCAGGGTCACTACTGGTTCCCGTGTGTCCATATGTAGCTTACAAAAAGTCTCCCCTTCCCCAAGGCAGCATGTGTCTTGAGAGAGGGATGGACTGGATTTCAGCCCCTACTCACCCCTTCAGCCAAGAGCTGGTGAGCAGCCCCACCCAACAAAACCAGGCACAGCTTCCCGGCTTCCGGTGAGCACCCACGGCATCTGTCACAACCTAGTGCGATCAGCCCTTGTCTGTATCCCAGATACGGTCCTTTGGAGGACTCCAAAAGGCCACAGCCATAGCGGCTCTAAACGAAATCTCCAAAACCTAACATGCCACTCCACACTTAATAAGCTGCTGGGCAAATCTTTGCTGAATTAATCAATGGACCATGAGGGACAGACCAAGGCCTTGTGTTCTTTCCCTGTACTCGTTTATGGTCTTCCAGGGCCCCGGTGTAAACATAAAACCCTCAGTCACACACGCTGACGTAACACCCGTGTGTTTGTGGGGTTTGTTCTGAGGACGAGGAACAGGGAGGAAAGCTTCCAGATCCTTCCATCACACAGTGGAGTTCAGGTTCCAGCTGGAAAGAGCACTCTGCTATGAGGGCCTTCCATCCATGTGACTTATGGACCTCTGCAAATGCCACCCTGTTAAACAGCAAAGAGCTGCCAAGGGCCCAGCTGAGCCTGCCCAGGAGTGGACAGAATGTGTTACCTAAGATTTCCCTGAAAGCACTGGATAAGGGTGCTGCCCCAGCCGCTGCCCACAGAGCCAGAAGACGAGAATCCCGAGCCACACGTCTGGTGAGCAAGCAGGCCACACACACACACACACACACACACACACCATTCAGTCCCAGAAGTCAGTGGGGCCCTGCCTTTAGTAAGCTGGTGATAGTTGTAGCTTCTTAAAAAGGAGAGACAGTAAGTCAATAAGACAGTCTAAGCGGGGCAGTTAAGGTACCAGTTTTGACGTGTCCCTGAGGTGGCAGGGAGAGGAGTGAGTGTGGTAGGAGACGCGAAGCCTGGTGGTGGGGGCAGAACCAATGAACACACCAGGAAGCCTGGTCAGAGCTCTCGCTCCATGTTACTGGGACAAGCTGCCTTCCCTCTGTGTCTGTGTCCTCAAGTGTCAGTCAGCAATCGAGGGGTCTTTCTACTCCCTGCAGTTATTCTGAGAATAACATCAGATAAACATAAAAGCAATTTGAAAGTGGCTAATTCTCTAAGTTATTGTCATTACGTTGTCTAATTCCTCTGTATTGTCACCCTGCTCCTATGCTGCTCTCCCTCCCGGGATCCCCTTCTGTCATCTTTGTCCTTCACAACAGCTCCTAATACTCCATCTGTCTCAGCCGTCATGTGTGACTCCTCTAGATACGTAACCCGGCTTCTTGAGGGCCATGGTCACATCAGGAATTTTCTTGAGTCCTTAAAGCACAGAGCCCAGCACCTGGCACGTGGGCTCACTGAATACAGGCCTGTGTATACAGACATGTTTATGCTCATCCACAGAGGAGCTGATCACCGGAACAGCAAATCAACCCCTTCAGTGGCAGTGTTAGCTTATGTCAAATTTCATTATCCTCAAAACAGAGCTCCAAAACCTTGGCTGACGCAGTCCACCAAGTTTTAGAAATAGCTGACAGGTTAAAATCCAATCCAACCCAGTATCTGAGGGGAAAAAAAGAAGTTGCACTGAGAGAACATGATCCTTGGGCCCCAATGGTTACTTCAAAGACTCATTCCAAAGAGAAGCATCAGCAGCCCACCTGCGGGCACCTATTTGGACAGGAGCCATCTGTGGCTCGTATGTGATTTGGCTTCAGTGACTTCGACAGCAAAAGACTTATCAAGACTATTATGGTCCATTAGTTAAAACAGATGTTAAAGCAATGGATCACCAAAAAACCCAAAATGTGCATACCTCGAACATTTTACCATCTGTATATAAATGTAGGTTTATTGACATTTTTGAGGCATGTTGGTGATCTTTCCTCTAGGTATGGGTCCACACATTAATTGCCCAAAGTCTTCCTTGCATAAACAACACTGACCCTGAGTTCTAGTTTGCTTTCTTCCAAGTGGACGAAGAACTTGAAGACATCCGTGCAGTACTGGAGGCAGACTCCTTCCACGTCTGCTTCCTTCCCTTTGACTTTTTTACTGTTACCAGCTTCGCACCTAGTTCACTGGCAACTTCTTTTGCAGCAACTCACTTTTACCAATTTTGTTGGAAACCTTCAACTTAGTTTTATAAACACAGCAATTACCAGAGATTAGATGTTAAGCGCTTGGAAGAGTGCCTGGCACACAGTGGTGCTCAATGCATAGTAGCTATCTCTCCTCCCACTCATTCCATTTATGTCATGATCAAGTTATTTAGTTACAATAGCACATTTAACTGGCGCAGACAGGTACAGGAACTTGCACAATCGGCTCTTGCTATGCACTCAGCCTTAATGGAGGGAGAATTACTGTGCACACAAAAGTAACATGAGCATAGAGCAACAGTAGCCATTAATGTGTTTTGCAAAAGGAACGGAGACTAGCAAGTAAGTTAAGTGGAGATCACTTAAGAGAGTGGCTTCTCTGATGAAGTCCTTCCAATCCCTTACCTTCTTCCCACTGTGGACGCCATCGCCAACCAGAGCCAATGCATAAAGCCCACCCAGCTGAAGGGGTTACATGAAGGTCACACCCATCCACACGCCCCTCTCCAAGCCAGAATGCATCCGAAGGAAGAGGCGTTTTCCCTGACTGGCACATCTATTCTCCCTCCTTCTCCCCCAGTGCCGCCTTTTGCCCAGTGCTCTCCTCATTCATGCCCAGTAAACAGGCGGGACTATTAACGTAGGGCAGCATACTGTACATGATGCCTTCATTAAAAACAATAGCACAGTCCAATGAAGAAATGGTTGCACGGAAATGAGATTAATTTTCTCAGGCCTGGTTCACGCAAACTGGGCTGTCCTGAGCCTAGCCACAAGCCTGGCCTTGTACCAAGTGCCCACAGGCCTCTCATTTTGCCCTCCGAGGCCGACTGAGAGCACAAGTAACAGCAACAATGTCACTTTTTATTTGCAGAGTCCACTTACATTTTGCAAAATACAAAGCTAAACCNGCTGGATGCATGGGACTGGGTGCATGGGCGTGTGGGGCCGGGTGCGTGGGCACGTGGAGTGGTGGACGTCAGCTCAAGCCCAGAGCAGCGTGCAAAATCAAGTCCTCTTCATTACAGCGCTCGTTTCACTTTTTCTCTTCTACTCTTGCCTGCCCCCTCCTTCCCGAAGACCAATTAGCAATAAAAGCAGAGCAACAGCTGGAATTTTGACATTTGCTGTTGAACCACTCTTCTTTCTCAGGATCTGAGCCCTACGTTCACTGGGTGCCCTGAGGTGCTGCGCCCCTTGGCTCCCGGGGGCTGACTCTTCCAGAGACTTTCTATACGATGACTCACAACATCTCTAATGTCGTAATCACCTTTTTATTTGGCTCGTTCCTTCATGCGTTGGGAATGTGGGAGAGCCTGGGCTGACAGTTCTTGCTTGGGGTTCTCGTGCCGTTGCCGTAGGATGCTGGCCAGCGCTGCAGTCATCTAAAGGTCAGCCTGGGCTGGGCGTGCAGGATGGCTCGCTCACAAGGCTGGCAGATGACGCTGGCTATTGACCGGGAGCCCGGCTGGAGCTGTCGACCGGAGTGCCCGCACGTGGCCTCTCCAGCACGGCTGGAGCCGGCTAGCTGGACTCCTTGGCAGCTGGGTCCTCTCAGAGTGAGGGATAGCTGTCTGGTCTTGTTTTGGAGCTAGCCTCGTTCTACGGGCAACCAGCAGTCCCTAAGGTCAGCCCGGAATCCAGGGGCGGGTAGTCGCAGACCCTCCCTCTCTCCATGACACAAGTGTCAAAGATTCTGCAGACAAGTTTTTAAATCCCCACACTGACCTGTTTAACTTAAAGTCCCCATCCACTCGGGGTCAGGGAATGGGCCTCGCATATCACCCATCATGCCTCGCAGAGCGTCTGCCTTTCAGGAGATGCTCAAGAAATAGATGCTGAGCGAACGAACAAAAGCACAAACGAGCTTCCAGAGTGAGGATCTGTTTTTTTTAAAA
>NC_048225.1:122980976-123006006 GCF_002007445.2 Ailuropoda melanoleuca
CGTGGAGTGGTGGACGTCAGCTCAAGCCCAGAGCAGCGTGCAAAATCAAGTCCTCTTCATTACAGCGCTCGTTTCACTTTTTCTCTTCTACTCTTGCCTGCCCCCTCCTTCCCGAAGACCAATTAGCAATAAAAGCAGAGCAACAGCTGGAATTTTGACATTTGCTGTTGAACCACTCTTCTTTCTCAGGATCTGAGCCCTACGTTCACTGGGTGCCCTGAGGTGCTGCGCCCCTTGGCTCCCGGGGGCTGACTCTTCCAGAGACTTTCTATACGATGACTCACAGCATCTCTAATGTCGTAATCACCTTTTTATTTGGCTCGTTCCTTCATGCGTTGGGAATGTGGGAGAGCCTGGGCTGACAGTTCTTGCTTGGGGTTCTCGTGCCGTTGCCGTAGGATGCTGGCCAGCGCTGCAGTCATCTAAAGGTCAGCCTGGGCTGGGCGTGCAGGATGGCTCGCTCACAAGGCTGGCAGATGACGCTGGCTATTGACCGGGAGCCCGGCTGGAGCTGTCGACCGGAGTGCCCGCACGTGGCCTCTCCAGCACGGCTGGAGCCGGCTAGCTGGACTCCTTGGCAGCTGGGTCCTCTCAGAGTGAGGGATAGCTGTCTGGTCTTGTTTTGGAGCTAGCCTCGTTCTACGGGCAACCAGCAGTCCCTAAGGTCAGCCCGGAATCCAGGGGCGGGTAGTCGCAGACCCTCCCTCTCTCCATGACACAAGTGTCAAAGATTCTGCAGACAAGTTTTTAAATCCCCACACTGACCTGTTTAACTTAAAGTCCCCATCCACTCGGGGTCAGGGAATGGGCCTCGCATATCACCCATCATGCCTCGCAGAGCGTCTGCCTTTCAGGAGATGCTCAAGAAATAGATGCTGAGCGAACGAACAAAAGCACAAACGAGCTTCCAGAGTGAGGATCTGTTTTTTTTAAAAGTCAAGTTACTTCCCTTGAGACTCCTTTTCCTCCTCCACTGCCACAGTGGGGATACTACATTCAACTTTCATGGGATTGTGGTTAGGAATAAACACGGTAATTTATGAGGAAGGATTTTCATTTTCCCTTAGATGTTGGGAAAGACTCGAGATGGCACCCCATGGCCTGTCCGTGTCCACAGAGCTGCACGGCTTCCCCTCCTGCCCACGCTGAGATCTGTCACCCTGTCTGGCTGGCTCTCCTTCCTCTCTGCTGTCTGGTCAACTCTTGGCAGCCTGTCTCCATCTCGCACTCCTCCTGGACAGGCAGCGTGGGGATCGGAACCTGGTGCCTGGCGCCTTAGTGCAAATCTGTCTCTCCCATTCTGCAGGCTAACTGGGGGCAGGTTACTCCATCCTCCCTGGTCTTGTCTGCACCTGCACGTGGAGGATAATACTGGCTCCATGTACCTGTGTTGACCGTGAAACGTGTCACCGCACGCTGCGTGTTCAGGTGACCTAGCATACAGCAAGTGCGGCACAAGAGCCCCGCCTTCATGGATCCCCCTTCCCTCTGAACTCTGTGCTCTACCCATAATGAACACCCTTCAGAGTCCAAAACATGCCATGTTTTTTTTCAGTTCTGTGCTGTTCCACACGCAACTTCCTCCTGCGAGGATTAACTTAAAGCCCTCAGACCAGCGCCCGGCTCATGCTAAGTACCAAGCCAGTGTTGGCAATTAGGACTCTGCCTGGAATGTTCTGTCCCCACCTCTCCTCTACTCTTCCCTTGGCTAGTTCCTAGTCATATTTCCAGTCTCAGATGTTTCCTCCCAGCTTACCCTCTCCCTCCAAACCTAGGTCAGGTGTCTTTCCAATCAGGGTCACTACTGGTTCCCGTGTGTCCATATGTAGCTTACAAAAAGTCTCCCCTTCCCCAAGGCAGCATGTGTCTTGAGAGAGGGATGGACTGGATTTCAGCCCCTACTCACCCCTTCAGCCAAGAGCTGGTGAGCAGCCCCACCCAACAAAACCAGGCACAGCTGCCCGGCTTCCGGTGAGCACCCACGGCATCTGTCACAACCTAGTGCGATCAGCCCTTGTCTGTATCCCAGATACGGTCCTTTGGAGGACTCCAAAAGGCCACAGCCATAGCGGCTCTAAACGAAATCTCCAAAACCTAACATGCCACTCCACACTTAATAAGCTGCTGGGCAAATCTTTGCTGAATTAATCAATGGACCATGAGGGACAGACCAAGGCCTTGTGTTCTTTCCCTGTACTCGTTTATGGTCTTCCAGGGCCCCGGTGTAAACATAAAACCCTCAGTCACACACGCTGACGTAACACCCGTGTGTTTGTGGGGTTTGTTCTGAGGACGAGGAACAGGGAGGGAAGCTTCCAGATCCTTCCATCACACAGTGGAGTTCAGGTTCCAGCTGGAAAGAGCACTCTGCTATGAGGGCCTTCCATCCATGTGACTTATGGACCTCTGCAAATGCCACCCTGTTAAACAGCAAAGAGCTGCCAAGGGCCCAGCTGAGCCTGCCCAGGAGTGGACAGAATGTGTTACCTAAGATTTCCCTGAAAGCACTGGATAAGGGTGCTGCCCCAGCCGCTGCCCACAGAGCCAGAAGATGAGAATCCCGAGCCACACGTCTGGTGAGCAAGCAGGCCACACACACACACACACACACACACACACACACACACACACCATTCAGTCCCAGAAGTCAGTGGGGCCCTGCCTTTAGTAAGCTGGTGACAGTTGTAGCTTCTTAAAAAGGAGAGACAGTAAGTCAATAAGACAGTCTAAGCGGGGCAGTTAAGGTACCAGTTTTGACGTGTCCCTGAGGTGGCAGGGAGAGGAGTGAGTGTGGTAGGAGACGCGAAGCCTGGTGGTGGGGGCAGAACCAATGAACACACCAGGAAGCCTGGTCAGAGCTCTCGCTCCATGTTACTGGGACAAGCTGCCTTCCCTCTGTGTCTGTGTCCTCAAGTGTCAGTCAGCAATCGAGGGGTCTTTCTACTCCCTGCAGTTATTCTGAGAATAACATCAGATAAACATAAAAGCCATTTGAAAGTGGCTAATTCTCTAAGTTATTGTCATTACGTTGTCTAATTCCTCTGTATTGTCACCCTGCTCCTATGCTGCTCTCCCTCCCGGGATCCCCTTCTGTCATCTTTGTCCTTCACAACAGCTCCTAATACTCCATCTGTCTCAGCCGTCATGTGTGACTCCTCTAGATACGTAACCCGGCTTCTTGAGGGCCATGGTCACATCAGGAATTTTCTTGAGTCCTTAAAGCACAGAGCCCAGCACCTGGCACGTGGGCTCACTGAATACAGGCCTGTGTATACAGACATGTTTATGCTCATCCACAGAGGAGCTGATCACCGGAACAGCAAATCAACCCCTTCAGTGGCAGTGTTAGCTTATGTCAAATTTCATTATCCTCAAAACAGAGCTCCAAAACCTTGGCTGACGCAGTCCACCAAGTTTTAGAAATAGCTGACAGGTTAAAATCCAATCCAACCCAGTATCTGAGGGGAAAAAAAGAAGTTGCACTGAGAGAACATGATCCTTGGGCCCCAATGGTTACTTCAAAGACTCATTCCAAAGAGAAGCATCAGCAGCCCACCTGCGGGCACCTATTTGGACAGGAGCCATCTGTGGCTCGTATGTGATTTGGCTTCAGTGACTTCGACAGCAAAAGACTTATCAAGACTATTATGGTCCATTAGTTAAAACAGATGTTAAAGCAATGGATCACCAAAAAACCCAAAATGTGCATACCTAGAACATTTTACCATCTGTATATAAATGTAGGTTTATTGACATTTTTGAGGCATGTTGGTGATCTTTCCTCTAGGTATGGGTCCACACATTAATTGCCCAAAGTCTTCCTTGCATAAACAACACTGACCCTGAGTTCTAGTTTGCTTTCTTCCAAGTGGACGAAGAACTTGAAGACATCCGTGCAGTACTGGAGGCAGACTCCTTCCACGTCTGCTTCCTTCCCTTTGACTTTTTTACTGTTACCAGCTTCGCACCTAGTTCACTGGCAACTTCTTTTGCAGCAACTCACTTTTACCAATTTTGTTGGAAACCTTCAACTTAGTTTTATAAACACAGCAATTACCAGAGATTAGATGTTAAGCGCTTGGAAGAGTGCCTGGCACACAGTGGTGCTCAATGCATAGTAGCTATCTCTCCTCCCACTCATTCCATTTATGTCATGATCAAGTTATTTAGTTACAATAGCACATTTAACTGGCGCAGACAGGTACAGGAACTTGCACAATCGGCTCTTGCTATGCACTCAGCCTTAATGGAGGGAGAATTACTGTGCACACAAAAGTAACATGAGCATAGAGCAACAGTAGCCATTAATGTGTTTTGCAAAAGGAACGGAGACTAGCAAGTAAGTTAAGTGGAGATCACTTAAGAGAGTGGCTTCTCTGATGAAGTCCTTCCAATCCCTTACCTTCTTCCCACTGTGGACGCCATCGCCAACCAGAGCCAATGCATAAAGCCCACCCAGCTGAAGGGGTTACATGAAGGTCACACCCATCCACACGCCCCTCTCCAAGCCAGAATGCATCCGAAGGAAGAGGCGTTTTCCCTGACTGGCACATCTATTCTCCCTCCTTCTCCCCCAGTGCCGCCTTTTGCCCAGTGCTCTCCTCATTCATGCCCAGTAAACAGGCGGGACTATTAACGTAGGGCAGCATACTGTACATGATGCCTTCATTAAAAACAATAGCACAGTCCAATGAAGAAATGGTTGCACGGAAATGAGATTAATTTTCTCAGGCCTGGTTCACGCAAACTGGGCTGTCCTGAGCCTAGCCACAAGCCTGGCCTTGTACCAAGTGCCCACAGGCCTCTCATTTTGCCCTCCGAGGCCGACTGAGAGCACAAGTAACAGCAACAATGTCACTTTTTATTTGCGGAGTCCACTTACATTTTGCAAAATACAAAGCTAAACCTTTCCCTGCAGTCTCCCCTTTAAATGAGCTGGCCGATGGCACGTTAGAACAGGCGGTCTGTGTCCTCTCGAGTTGAGCATTCTTTTAATAAAATCCTTTAGATCTCATTTTCATTCTTGTCGGCCAACTGTCAATTGCCTGGTGAATTTCAGGCAGAGGTAATAAAATCCTATGTGCCTTAAAATCAAAATTGACCAGCATCCTCACCAAACCAGGCACCACACTGAAAAAGGGATTGCTCCCCAGTGGGTTGTAATGCTCATGTAAATGTTGGTGCAAAAGAGGGGAACAGGGACAGAAAGTGGCTGGCCTAAGGCCTTGGGTCAGAGCAGGGTTAGCAGGATGCTGGAAATCAAATCCCAATTTCCTGACCTCTCGTCCCAGCAGCTGCACTGCCTTCCCCGGGTCCAGTGTTAGAGTGAAATGGTTTAACAAGGGCTTTACTAGGTTGAAGTCAACATTAGAAAACGGATTCCATCAGCACAATCCATGGCCCTCTGTCTCGAATAAGAATTTACTCAAAAAAGAACATAGGTCTTATTCCTGAGGGACTGCAGCTTTCAGGCTGAAGTTCCTGAAAAGACTGACTCAGGAGTTCCTACCACAAGCACAGAGTCAAGAACCCTCTCCAGCAAAGGTGAGCTGGCCTCAGCGGTAAGTGGGAAATAAAGTGGTTTAAATCACCACCCTCTCACGGGACACCAAGATGAATTCAATAGCCCATACACGAATTATTGTGCTTCCTTGAGGGCCAGAGGTAAGCCACGGCCCTGATGAACACGTTACCATCCAGATGACACCACTTCACTCCCAAATAACCCACGATTTAGCTCCAGGCGGCTGCGCCGATGGCTATGGGGAGGGGGTCGGGCCAGGGAGCCCGCAGGATCTGCCTCAGAGCAAGCCTGGTGAAAGGCGGCCTTGAACCTGCCAACCTCCCTGCAAGCGGTGGGTTTCCATTTAGAGACTCCACCTCTGAACAATGAGAACAGGAAGGAAAGAGAATAGAGACACAAGACTCCTACCCACCCCACACCCCACCAAAAAATAAAATAAATAAATAAATAAATAAAAGGTTGGATGCTCTTTTCTAGAAGGAGGACGGAGAGAGGAGGCAGGGGGCCAGAAGGACAGACTCGCCCCACCTCCTCAGGGCTTAGCAGGGCTACACTCGAGGGTGGGAGGGAAGCATGTGCTTTAACACCTGGCAGGTGGCAAGACTAAAGTTAAGGAGGTCCAGGAGCTTCTCCCGGGGTATCCTTGGGCACACTGCTCGAGCTCGCAGCCCCTCAGCTGCACAATACGAATGGCCTGGTGTGAGGGGTGAGTCACTAAAAATACTTCCCTGGGGGTCAAGTGAGATGGCTCTGCACAGCATTGGACACAGATTCGGGCATTTATCAGGACGCAATATAATGGTAGCCTTTGTGCTTAGTAACCGAGGAAACGTGAGCACAGTGCCTAAGAGGGTGGGTATTCAAACCTGCCGGCTGGCATTAGAGTTGGAGAGCTACTCGCAGACGGATCATGAGGTTGAACTGTGCTGGAACACTTAAGACGGAAAGGAGCCAGATGAACAGGTCAGTAATGAAATCCAAAATAAAAAAGACCCTGGCCCACAACAGGTGAAGGACAAACACCTTTGGAATGAGAACCTTCACATGTCATCTGCCTCCTGACATTCCGCTGGGACTAGAATGGACATGAACTATATAGGCTCTGTTTCTAACCCATCCTGAAGATCCTTCCAGCCTCGGTTTCTCATCTCTATGGGATGGGTCCAATGACCTGCATGTCCCTTCCAGCACTCAGATTATTTCTAGGACTCGTTCAACTGGTGAGAGAGTGGTAGGGGCCAATGATAAGCCCACACGTATGTGTCTGTCTCTGCCTGGGGCGTCCTGGGAATGGGTGAGGCGGCCTAACATTCCTCCCACGCCAGCCCCGCGTGGACCAAGAGACAGAATCCCAGGGATTAACTGCCATCACCTTTGTGTGACTGCCTCTCGGCCTTCAATGGGCACCGCCACGCGCGCAGGTCTGCTTTTAATTAAGCAGAGAAGTGTCTGCATCCGTCCAGCCACCAAAGCTTTGATCTCCCCATGGGGCACGCTTCTGCACTGTTGACCGTGCTCCAAGAGCCTGAAACACAAACCAGTGAAAGCCTTTGACAGTTCAGGCTTGACGAAATCTCCCGGCGGCCCCCTCACAGGTGTGCCCAAGGGTGAGGGCCCACTGAGGAGCAGAGGCGCAACAGAGGGGGGCAGGGAAATGCAGCGAGGCGCACGCTGGGAAAGCAGGAACACCAGGGCCAGCTTCTCTGGTTTAGGGAAGTTCCTGAGCAAATGCACCTTAAGGCCCTGGCTGGTTACAACATATGCAATCCAACCAAGATGGGGAGACAACGAAGAGTCAGCGCAAATTCAGGTGAGCTGCAGGAACCCCTCCACAAAGGGAAAGCTCGAAGAATCAAGTCCCCAACGGTCTAACCTCATGACAGTCGGCAAGTTTACAAAGTTTTAAGATGTGGGAAAGGAAAACTTTCCCTGTACTGCACCTCTTCCCTATGCATTAAAGACTCACTGAAGGAATTCTCAGATCTAAACTAAGAAGTCATAGTCCCAATCTACAGGAACAGGTAGACCGAGTCTGTTACAGGCAGACTCAGGCTGCGTGCATCCTACCATAACAGCACATGGAAGCAGCAAAAGGGGACAGAGTCAGGGTACAGTTGGGGGACCCCAGAAGGAAAGTCCTCTTCTCCTGCATGAATCCAGATTCACCACTCCATCTGGCCAAGAACAAAGGGCGATGTGTGTTTGGGGGGGGGGGCGTCCTCTTACAGAACACTGTGAACACATGCACTTTCTGGAATGGGCTCGAGAGTTCTAGCAGCACCCACTCCTCCCATGTTGCAGATCTTTCCAATCAGACTGGGATCACGGAGAGCAGGGCAGCAACATCTTACAGGAGGGCATAATCTGGGAAGGACGGGGACATAACATGGTACAGGGAACACAGAGAGGGACAGACAGACAGGCTCTGTTGGGGAGGGGTTTAGAAGCTGGGGTCCTTGGAAGTTTGCGGAGAACAGATGTCAAAACAATCCTGCCAACTTCCTAAGAGAAAAAGGTCTACAAGAACACAATCCTAGTATACAGCTCCAACACTGCCTTTCCCCTGTCCAAAAACTACTGTCTCTCCACCACCTATGGATTAAGATAGCGGTACTCAATGCCTTCTGCAATGTAAGCCCAATGTAGCTTCCCATCCTCGCTTCATTAAACCCACTCTGTTCCAGAGACACCCTGACCTCTCTTGAGCAGACTGCGAGGCACAAGTCTGAGAACCATACACTGGCTTAATTTGTAAGCGCCTGGACTCTGAAGCTTGACTGTGTAAATATGAATTCTGTTGCCTCCTCTTATTACTTACGGGACCAAGGGCTAGTTCCCTAACCTCCAAGCATTTGTTTCCCTCGTAGAAAACGAGAAGCAGCCATATCTACACATCATAGGGTCATCAAGGATTAGAGGAGTGTATTCTTGGGGGATATTTAACAACCGTATCTGGTTCATAATAAAGTCAAAAAACATTTGCTTCTTTAAAATTTATATAGTCAGATTTAGAGTTGGTCTCATGGACCTTTGACCTTTCTAGGCCAGACCAGCATAAAGCTGAGGCAGGCTAACAGAAGCAGGACACAAGAGAGCCCCACAAAATGAGCAAGTCCCAAAAAATGGTCTTGCAGCTGTGTCCATAGACCCCACACATACAGCACAAAAGATCACAACATTCCCCATCTTCAGCTTCCCTGAGGAGAAGAAAAAAGAACCTTCACTTTTTATGACAGAGCAGAGGGGATAAAATGCTTTATACAGAAGAGGCAAAATAAATCAGTTGCAATAACGGCCTTTTAATTCCCTGATTCCCCAAGAGGAAGAAAGGAAATGAACAATGACCAGCATTCCAATGACGGCCATTACCAAGCAGCTTTTAACAGAAACAGCATAAACCACCTTCTCTTATCCAGAAACCTGGAGACTGGGGTTTCTGCCACCTTCGGGACTCCTGGTCGTGACTTTTTAAACTCAGAAGACCGTGAAGCGTTGCACCTTACAAAGCTGGGTGCACACACTCGTTGGAGTCAACCCATTTCAACTGTGACCAACGGAGGCCCAAGAGCCTGGGCCCCCATAAGCCTCTGGGCCACAAGAGCATGGATTTTAAGCAAACTGTGTGCTCATTTAAGAGAATCTGATCTGAAACTAATGAGGTACTATATGTTGGCTAACTGAATTTAAATTACAAAATAAATAAGAGAATCTGAAAATACATAAATGTAGGAAGAAGAAACCAAACAGCTTTCAAACCACTTCCCAATGATAACCATTGTTAATATTTGAGTGCATTTCTCTTTTTTTAATATGTAGGTTTCTGTTTGAAGTTTTGTTGTTGTTACAAAATTGACATTCTATTTATACACAATTCTACATGCTATTTGACTTAGCATAATAAAAGCTTCCCCCCACAAATTCTTGTGACTTTTTAGAACATCAATATTCCATTATGTGGCCACATAATTATTATAATTATGAGCCAGTTATCAATTTATGGCATCTCAGCTGCATATCCATGATGCTATGACCAGCTTTCTGAGCCAACTGTGCTCTCCAGCATGGTAGCCACGAACCATTTCAGCATCTGAAATACAGCCGGTGTGAACAGAGAAGTGCTCTAGGTTTGACACACACCCAGAACTTTGAAGACTTACCACAACATGCATAAAATATCTCAATGATTTTATACTGATTACATACTGAAATAATACTTTAGATATATCAGGTTCAATAGAACACATTCTCGAAATTAATGTAACCTGGTTCTTTTTGCTTCTCTCATGTGGCTACTGGAAAATTTAACATCACATGAGTAACTTGCATCCTGTTTCTATTGGACTGAGCTGCTGTAAACATGTCTCCTTTGCCGGCCGGCACAACACGAGGTCTTGTCAGTAGAGGGTGCTGGAAGGACACTGCGGTAAGAAGGTTTCTCTTCGA
This sequence comes from Ailuropoda melanoleuca, assembly GCF_002007445.2. Classification (NCBI taxonomy): domain Eukaryota; kingdom Metazoa; phylum Chordata; class Mammalia; order Carnivora; family Ursidae; genus Ailuropoda; species Ailuropoda melanoleuca. Next base: position 122,990,944 of record NC_048225.1, read on the forward strand.
GGTTGTAGTGCTTTTGTTCTTGCTTCCCCTGCACAGCAGGAGACTTTCTGGCCCCTGGAATGTGGGAGCCTCCTGTGACATACAGCCTCCCCTCACTGAGTCTTGCTGGGGCCCCAGTGACTTCTCCAGCCTCCAGTGAGCCCCAAACACACTCACTCTCTCTCAAGAGATCGCAATCTCAACGTTGGGGGACCCTCCGTCCTATTTTATCTTTCCTTGAATATTCTCCCTCAGTCCTAGAGCTGGAAGTTGTGCTTGTATTCTCCAGAATTCTCTTTACCCCTCTTGCAATTAGTTCTTGTTTACTAGGTTAATAATTCTTCATATTCCATTTTTCCTGGTCAAATGACTGGTCTGGTTTCTGTCACCTGCCCGGACCCTACGGACATGGAAGTCACAGACGGATTGTCAACGAGGCTTTGGGCACTTGCCCCACATCCTCCAGTCCTCACTGGGCTTTTTCTCCAATGCTGTTTTTCCTCCTCCCCCACAGTCCATTCCCTGAAAGCAGGAATGCTTCCCACTACACCACTACCACCCTGCCATCATCACGTGGGGAGCACCTTAGGAGCTCAAATTAATAAGTCTATTGGGAGCTGTGCCTTCTATTCCTTCGACAAATATTGACTTAGCTGCTGTTACAGGAAGGTAACGTGCTGCTACGGGGTGGAGGGTGACCGTGGGATGGAGGGAGAGGTGACACACAGAAAAGAGAAACAGGCAGAGGAAACAAACGCTGACTTCAAGCACCTATCAGCCTGGCCAATAAAAATAATGGATGCTACAAATTACTCTATCATAAAACAGGAGAAAAGTAAAAATTACAAAAATAAAAGCAGCCGCTAATCCATTTTGGGTGCCCTAACTGGCCACAGGAAAATATATAAAGAAAACAAAAAGAACTGTTTGGACCCGTCTCTCTCCTCACCCCAGGCATGCAGCCAGCCAGGCTCTTACTAACCAAAGGCTCTGCTCTCCATCAGCAGCTCCAGCTCCTACAATCACACTGACCTCTGCCTCCCCGCCCCCCAAAGCCACAGGCAAGCTACACATCCCAGGGACACTCCTGGGGACATCCGGAGCCGTCAGCATCAGCCCCACACCCCAATTTCTACCTTTAATAAAAGACTAAGACAGGGGCGCCTGGGTGGTACAGTCAGTTAAGCATCTGACTCTTGATTTCGGCTCAGGTCGTGACCTCGGGGACAAGAGATCGAACCCCATGTCAGGCTCTATGCTCTGCGCAGAGTCTGCTTGGGATTCTTTCTCCCTCTTCCTCTGCCCCTCCCCCTTGCTCTCTAAAATAAATCTTTTAAATAAATAAAAAATAGAGGATTGAGATATTACCTACTCCCATGGAAATCTTAGTTCTCGAATTCCTAGGATTCATTTTAATAGACTCCAGTTCTCTGCCAAAGTTCTCCATCTTCTCTCGTCCCTTAAACTTACTAATTGCTGCTTTAAAGCCCCCGTGTGGTCACTACCATGCACGGAGCTCCTGCTCTGGTCTCTTCCTTTTGTTTTTCATCTCGTTTTTCATTTGATTTGACTCTCAAACATCTGGTCATGTTTCACTGACTGTAATACATTGTATATGAAAAATTAGTACCAGGAGCCTCCGAAAGACCCCATCTTCCTCCGGAGAGGAATTATGTGCCTTTTGCAGGCAAGGGGATAGAGAAGCAGCACCACCTTGATTCAGCCCAGTGGGTCAGAAGCTAAGTGCGGGCCTTGGGTGGGCTTCTCTACTTCCCATTTGCCCTCTCCCCCAACATATAAGCTGTCAGGGCTCCAAGCTGAAAGCAGGGGCAGGAAGGATGTTTATCAGGACCCCTCCCCTCTTGGGTGAGCCCTAGAGCCACGATTTGTCTCCCCAGTTCTGCAAGATCCCGGAGAGCTCCATGCAACTGTTTAGCCTCTGTGCTGCCACTTAACAAGCCGGCAAGAAATGTGAGGGGAACATGGCACCTAGTGTCAGGCTCACCTCTCCGTCCTTCCCTTCTCTCCGGAACTCACCGCCTTAGCAGCCTCCAGACAGACCTTCTACCATTTATATTCACACACACGATAGGCATGTATATGCTTTTCTAGTCCCCCCAGTGGAAGGATGGGTAGGATACAAACTGCTCTGACAAAACCGGGAGAAACCCGAGAAAGCAGCAGCTCACTGTATGTCAGCTTCTCAGCCCAGCCTCTAAGCTTTGCTCCTTTCAGACGTTCTAGCCCTTCCGATCTCTCCACTGCCTCACTTTTGGCTGCAAAAGCACACTTCTCAGCTCGACCCAGTCTGCAGTGGACACGGTGTCTTAGTCCCCCGCCCCAACCATAAACCCTGAGTTTTCAATGCAGAGATATCCACTTGAATCCTGTTTAATATTCTTGTGCAATAAACTATTTTCATCTTACAGGTACTGCTCCTCCTGGATCTCTCTGCAGTTCTACATACACACATATTTAAGACCTTTTCAGAGTGCTCCACTGCTCTTGTCTGCTCACGTGAGGGAGGCTGCTCGTCTGCTTCCTGACTCTCACCGGCACGGTTTTTCCAGAGGGCTCTGGGATTTTGTTTGCAAACTCATCTTGCATAGGAGTTTTTCCTCCTTACCTGCCCCTCCCGGCCAGCTGACACCAGGGCTGGGCTGTGCTGTGTGGGATATGGGATGCTAAGCAAGGCTGGAAGGCAGGCTTTTAGGATCTTCTCCTTTATGGACAAGGAAGCCCAGGGTATCAGTCAGATCTGTGATGTTGTCCAGCCGTGGGTCCCATCACCGAGGGCCGCCGCGAATGACCGCCTCCAGCACCCTGGCTAAGGAGTCCGGTCCTGAAGTCTGAGATAGCAATCTGCTTGCCTTCCATTCCTGATCCAAAAACTGTTCCTTTTGGTTTTAGATTCAATTCTTTGAAAGATTTTATTTGAGAGAGAGAGAGCGTGCAGGAGCAGAAGGGAGAGGCACAGAAGGAGAGGCAGATTCCCCATTGGGAAGGGAACTCGACATGGAGCTTGATCCCAGGACCCTGGATCATGAACCCAGCCAAAGGCAGATGCTTAAACCAACTGAGCCACCCAAGTGCCTCCAATTTTTTAAAAAAAATGTTTCTAGAGGAGAGAACAGAGGACTTTGTGTTTGGAACAGAGGAGAGACGATTTTGAACGTGTTCACTTGTAGTCACAAAACGTCCACAAAGAAATTTAAATATGGCCCTCTTAACTATTAAAAAGCTTACATTCTTTTAAAAATGTTATAAATTCTTTAATATATAGAAATAGATAATTCAATAACAAATGCATTAGGGAAAAAAAAAAAGACCGGGAGCATATAGTCGATAAATGTTAAATGATAACTCAAGGTTATAATTCAGCATGAGAATTGTGTTTTTAGCTTATTTGAAACACATTTTCTGCAATCATTAATATACTGTCCAGGATGTTCACAGCCCAAAGGGAAATGAATGGTACAATGAGACCTATTTGTTCTCCCCTGCCCACACCCCCCAAATTGGCCCTTTGGGGAGGAAAAGCTACGGGCCTCCTGGAGAAAGAGTGGAGAGCAGAGCCCAGGCCTGGCGTGGAAGGCTAACTAAAGAGGGGAGGATTTAAGAGCTCCCTGAGGACAGCAGCAGCTTAGGAAGACACAAAGTGCTAATGGGCATATTCATCACTTGCTCCCTAACTGGCCCAGAACTCAGGAAGACATACAGCCCGAAGGAGGGAAGGGAGCTGAATCAGCCTGCAGGAGAAAGTCAATATCTACGAAAGCTAACAATTCAAAGTTAGGAATGGCTTCCACCGAACTTCCACAGAAAAGCCTTCCCGATACCCCCAAACTAACATCAGGGTACTCTGCTGCGTTCCCATCACACCTGTTACTATTTCTTCAGTGCACCTGTCACAGTTCACGAGTGTGCCCCCACTGCTACAATGTTGGGTGTGTGTTTAGAACCCCGGCCAGGAGGCCAAGGACTGTGTCTGCTCTCTTCCCTTCTGAAGCCCCAGGGCCCAGTAAACTCCTCTTAAATGAATGTAGTACACAAGCAAAAATATTCTTACAACATTCCTGGTTTCTCAACAAATCACCTTAATTTGCTTAGTTTCATTTTATGAGAGATGACTTGCGCTGTGGGTGGGCTCTGGCTCAAGCAGGAGTGACTCCCAGGCTTCTAATCCAAGGAGCACCCAGAGTGATCTCAGGATCGTGCCGGGGGAACGCAGAACACAAGAAAGTCAGAATCCTCACCTCTTTCAAGCAGACCAGACAGCTGAGGTCGGCAAAGTGAGGACTTTAACCTGGAACGGTTGGAGAGTGAAAACTTGAACGAAATGGAACATGGGACAACCTATGTGAGACACCTTTAAGCCTCTTTAGAAAAGGGCAGGCATATCATAATGTATAGAAAGCGCTCCCCCACACACGTATTCCTTCACACGACCTCCCTTAAAAGGCACGCCCTGCAGGTGCTGACACCCAGTTCACAGGCTGCGGAAGTCAGTGGCGCTCAGAGGTACAGCTGGGCCGGAGCACCTGCTGTGGGGGGTGCTCTGGTCTACGGAGCATGGAACAGGGTGAGGAAAGAGGAGGGACAGACCGGAAGGGACACTTTGCCCGTGACTAGTTGTGTTTTGTGTAGTGACAACAGTCCAGGCCTTCGGGAAAGGGGAGAGCTTTGAATAAAAATTAATGAGTAAGAAATAAGGGGAGTGACCTCCTAACCCTACCCCAGGGTTCAGAAAACACTGAAGCTTGTGCTGATCGTTATCACTGCAGGCTCCAGAGGGACCAGAACGAATGGTCTGGCTTCAGTGAGAAGCATGTGGGGTGCTGGAGGGGTGACAGCCATCCCGTTCCTGGCTTCTGGGTCTCGGCTCTATCAGTGGGAAGAGAATCATTTCCAGGGGGAAAACTGCTTAGAACCTTATTTTCACTGAGATGCTTCTTTTTTGGATGCTCATTTCTCCCCGTTTAAGTCTCCCCAGGGCTTCCCTGTTTTACTCATGACCCCCGAGCCCCTGGCCTCCCTCTGAGAAGGTCACTCTGGACGTGTGTGGTTCCATCCTGTAAAGACCATCGGTCTTAGCCAAACTGTGGGGAGGATGCCAACCGATTCCTGGGGCAACAAAGACAGACAGACGCTCTGCTAACTTCTCTTTCTCTCACTTTCTGCCAAAGTTTCTCTGGACAAAGTCAGGCTCATGGGATGGGCCCATAGCACTGCCTCTGTCTTCTTATTCAATCACTCTTCATATTTTATTTTGTTTTAGTTTTTGTTAAAGCAAGGCTTTCTATCAGAAGCCTTGCCCCTCTTAGCATCACAGCTACCTGCCTCCAATGCAACACGTATTTCTATTTGACCTTTCTCTGGGTTCCCAGGGTACCTAAAAAGCTCGACCGCCCTAAAAACCGAATAACGCCTTAAGCTGCCCCTGGCGTGTTTCCTCTACTAACAAAGTTCATTGTTCTTACAAAGCCAAGTCTCCACCAGAGAAAAGAATTTGTAAATGTCAGAAGCAGGAAGAAACTGCCAGAACTACAGTCAATGCTAAAACAAACAACAGACATAGAGGCAGGCAATAAACACATGAACGGTCTCAAGAATCGATCCTCACCTTACTTCCTAATTGGGTTCCTGAGCCGAGCACATCCCAAACCTCAAACCTGTCTATCGTGGGCTGAGAAGGGTCTGCCTTTCCCCCGTTCTCTCTCTCCACCAGAAACACTCCGAGATCTTGAATGAAAGGTGTTAGGACTGCAAACTTTGTTCATTACAAGGTAAGGATTCTACATTCTTTAAACCTGCAAATGCAAAGTGCCAGTGAATACAAATTAAAATTATTTACATCAACTTTCTAAAAGTGAACTGGAGACACTCTTTCATAGAGCAACTCTCTGATTAAAAAAAAAAAAAAAGATACTCTCCAGGGCACCCAGGCATAACTGAAAGGTGCCTTTTGGGCTCAGAAACAAATTTTATACGTGTTATATAACCATGTATGGTACTGAAATGTTTACCTGGACTCCCTTCAGGTTTCCTCCTGCGAATCGGCTAACATGCCAACAGAGGCAGCAGGTGCTAGGACTGCAAAGCTCTGAAATTTTAATAATTTCCTATCGCCACTGAACTAGGACTATTAAAACAGCTGAACTTAGATGATTCATAAAGAAAGTATTTATGGAAACAATTATAAGCACAATTAGGAATTTTTCTCAGAAATCTCTTAATCATAGTTCCATTGAACCGTCATCTCAACTTCAGATTTTCATTAAAATTGTTTCTATGCTTTGACTTTGGAAAATCAACCCCTCTTCAGACCTCCCTCCAAACATTAAGCTCCGCTTAATGCCTTTCCGCCTGCCTTTCCTCGACCCTCGTAGAGCCTCAGCCCCTCGCCGACCCCTGTCCACTCTGGAGCAAGGAAGAACCTACCTTGTGACTGCTTTCAAATAATCACAGGACTGGTCTTGGTTGTTTTCTTGTCCTTTACAGTTTCTCTGCTTTCTCAATATAACACCAAAAAAAAAAAAAAAAAAAGGCAGCTGGGGGAGGGTGTAAGGTTAGGACGTAGGTCTACAAACTGCACCTCTAAGCTAAAAGCAGAAAATCTCATAACTAGATTGTAAACGAGGAATTTGTTCACTCAACTCTTACACATAACAGGAATGATCGCAATAGTCTCACATAGAATTCCCAAACATTTTCTTAAAGATTCCACGTCTTATACTCGACATCCTGAATAAAGTGTTAAAAAGTCTGTGAATGAAGTACTCTCATGGTATTACTTTTTTTTTTTTTTTAAGATTCATTTATGAAAGCACCAGCACACACAAGCAGAAGGGGCAGAGGGAACCCCGAGCACACTCTGCGCTGAGTGTGGAGCCCGATGCGGGGCTCTATCCCACGACCCTGAGACCACGACCTGAGCCAAAACCAAGAGTTGGATGCTCCACTGACTGACCCAGGTGCCGCTGGTGTGGTTTTACAACCAATAAACGAGCGGGGGTGGTGAGGGCTGAGAGTCTCCTCGTGGCTAACGACAAAATGAGGAGTGGTGTGACCTGTGGGCACCACCCCCTCACATCGGCACACTCACTTCCAACCTCTCTCGACCTCAACCAATCACGTGGGCCTTAGCCTTGCCCCACGAGGAATGCAAATGTCCACACGGACCAGCAGAAGTTACTTTTCTTTTCTTGTTTTATCTTCAGCAGCTTCATGCCTTTTCAGAATGATGCGGGATGTGCCGGTCATGATCAACAGGAAATGTAAGGAGTCCCCCAAAGAGGTCAAACACGGTACAACCTCACTGTCAACCAGCAACAGCCACCACCACGGGCCACCTGTGTTTGGCCACGTGCCTGTCGGGCTTATGAACTCAATTAATAAAGTTCACAGTTGAGGCTGATGTGGCACCAAATGATTTTCACTAAAAATTATAAAAAACAAAAACAAAACACCTGCTTGATGAAAGAGGCACCCATGTGCATCTTCGGTCCACCAACAGAACACGGATCCCCTCAGTGGTATCAATACCACGAAATCATCCTCATCCTTCAGAGAATCCACCTTGTGCTGGGGGCACCCAGTCCTTATTAGCCCTTTAACGAACACCAGTCAGGTGAAAAGGGCTCTCAAACGTCCACTCAGTCATACTAGAGGAAGAAATGAACGATACTGGCCACTCTCAGACATTGTTCCTTGCATGTCAAGATAGTACAGCTCTGATCCGTTGAACATTAACGGCGGGAACCAACGTGATAGCCCCTAAAATGCTGGCACAGCCTCCAACTTAGCCATCCCACACGTAGCAGTGAGGCCTGCAGAAATGCAGAGTGCATGGAGAGACCCACAAGTGTATTCATCGCGACATTCCTTTATCATAGAAAAGAGTTTTTTAATTCACTGGGGGAATGATTATGTAAATTATAATTTCATACAACAGAACACTGGGGGGCTATTACAGAGGAACGCAGATGATCTGCATATATTGACATGAAAGGAGGTCTGTAATTGGCCACGAGTAGCAAAGGTACTGTGTGATCCCATTTTCCTGTTAAAAATCAGTAGCTGGCATCAGAGGGCTCATGCTCCAGAGCTTTGTTAAATATTGACATGGGTTTTTAAATTTAACAGTCCTAGGAGTTACTTAATATTCTCCATTTGAAAACCAAGGAGAGTCAGGCTCTGGGTGTAAAGATTTGCCCGAGGTCAAAAAGCCAGTGAGCTGTGGGTCAGGCACTGACATGTGTCATGTGCATAAAAAACAAAACAAAAAGGAATGCAAGATTACCAGAGGTGTTAATGGTGATAAGCTCTCTAGAGATGGAGAATGAAAGTATGATTTTAGGGACGCCTGGGTGGCTCAGTCCGTTAAGCATCTGCCTTTGCTCAGTTTATGATCCCGGAGTCGAGGGATCAAACGGGCATCGGTGTCCCCACTCAGCGGGGAGCCTGCTTCTCCCTCTGCCCCTCTCCCCTGCTCGTGCTCTCCCTCAAATAAATTTAAAAAAAAAAGAAAAGAAAATACATTCTCTTCTCAACAATTAGAATTTATTTGCCCCATCAAGAAATTCTAGTTGTAAGCTGAAAAGGACAGAAAACCCAGCAGGCCTTCAGTGTGAATTCCTGAATAGGTTAACACCATGCAGTCAGCCAAACCGTCACCTCAAACACAGCATTTAAAGGGCTTGGTTTGGTTTTTCCTGGAATAGAGCACTGAGCAGTAGTCAACATATTCTGGATAATAAGACTCATTATCTGATACACATATTGAAGCTGTGAATCATATCAACCCTCCCAATTTGGCCCAAAGATTCCAAGCATATGTGATACCTACATACATAAATTACCACGTGTATCATGGCAGTGGGCCCTCGGCACGAGGCCACAGGGGAAGGATCGGTCTTGCCTGATGAGGTTACCAAAGTGGGAGAATTTAGAGCCAGAAGAGAAAATAGTGATCGGGGCAACCCAGGAGGTCCTCATGTAAGCTCCTGTCCTGTCAAAACCCAGGAATCAAATCCCAGCCCTAGAAAAGTCACAGCAGCCTCCCAAGTCCAGATCACAAGATCTCCGCTCTATAAGTGAGAAAATTAACTCGTGGCAGGTGTACCTGCGTCAGTTTGACCAGGCACATGGGTTCAACGTGCACTCTGGACCCCGTGTGCTCTACATATGCCATCCATCCACCTGCCGCCCCCGTTAAGATGCCTGCTGTCCGTGGCAACACCACCTAGACCCACGCAGGCCACCCAGCACTTCCCCCAACTCCAGCTGGCCACGAGCGAGGGAGGCAGCTACAAAGAAAGAAGAAAACTCCCAATTCCTACAGCATTCCATCCCTGCTCACGTGCACGTGTGAAAAGCAGCCACGGGGCGATGCTTCCTCTTTCCCAGGTGCATGGCAGATAAAACTGCTTCCTAAAAGGTAAAGTTTCAGGCAACAGGTTCTCCCGGCCATCTGTCTTTCCCTCGAGCAGCAATGTCATTATAGCAAGCCTAGTGAATCCTAGAAGCAAGCTGAAAACCTCATGCCGTTATTCATACGGGAGGAAGCGTCTTCCTAGAAGGCTGGGGGTTTCCAGGGCCGCTCTCCTGGAACGCAGTGCTGCCCACCAGGGGCGACGAGCCACTCTGAAGGTGGACGCGGTTTCCGGCAGCTCTTCGAAAGAATCACTAATGCACCCGCTCTGTCTCCTCATGAGACCAGCCACCATAATCGTTTAAAAAGGAAAAGGATTTGTTTGGTTTGGGTGGGAGAGGAAGGAAAGAGGCTCAAGGATGAAGGCAGAGCCAGGACCCCGATCCACAGCCTGGGGATAAAGACCAGGCAGCGGTGAGGGGCTATTTTGAAAGAGAGGCAGAAGGACCAGATCCTTGGGGCCCATGAGATGGAAGGAAGATGCAAACAGGAACCTACACCCAAGACCTAGGGCTTAAGTCTTACTGCCCACGTTCCTGGGGTCAGCCCCTCCTTATAGCTAATATTACCGAGCACCTTCATGGGCCAGGCCCTGGTGGAGACTCCGGACACACTCTGTCACCTGTGACAGGGACTCCAGGAGGCAAACGTTCTCATCCCCATTCTACAGCGAGCTCTCAGTGAGACAGCTGGGAAATGACATTCACACCCCATACCAGGTGTAAAAGCTGCTGCTACCCCAGAGGCCTTCCCTGGGCCCTTGGGGAATGTCCTAAGATGATCCGAAAGCTAAGTGAAAGCCTGGTTTAGGCCAAGCCATCAACAACCGCTTAGGTGATATCAAGCCTAGCAGGGCAGAGAGGAGACATTTCAAACTGGCCGCAGAAGCAGTGTGGAGGACACCGTGCCCAGAGCTGCATCTGTCCTCCAGCAGAGGAAGCACCCGAAAGTGACCCCACATGGGCAGGCCCCGACACGCCTGCCTCTTGCCCGACAGGCTGGGATCCAGGAACAGCAGGAGGCTGGAGTTGGGGCCACTCAGTGAGGCAAACTGGTCTTGGATATGTTCTAATATGTTCTAATTCTACCAGCAAACTACATGTGATCATCGCCCGCCCGAGACCAGCAAGCCCCTCATCCATCCTGAAGACCCTTGCTCAAGATCTGCAGGACAAGGACACCTGCAGGACCTAGCCCAGGGCAGTGGTGGGAGTGGGGGCAGTAACAGTAGAGGAAACCAAGGCACAGAGAAGCTAAGAAACTTGCCCAAGGTCACACAGCTCATAATAGTAGCGCCAAGATTTGAACCCAGGCTTCCCGGTTCCAGGGCTAAATATTCCTACAATATTCTTAGAATTCTTCTCTTTCTAAATATAATTTTTGTTTACATTTCTTGGTACTCTTAGAATTACAACAGGCTTCTCATGTAACCGCAAANTATCTGCAAACATACTTCTGAGGTTAATAGGTCAAATTTTAATGTTCCCATTTAGAAGATGAATAAACCAAAGCACGNAACCGCAAACATACTTCTGAGGTTAATAGGTCAAATTTTAATGTTCCCATTTAGAAGATGAATAAACCAAAGCACGGAGGTTACATGACCTGCCGCAAGTATACGGTGGGAATTCGTGCCAGGGCTGAGATTAAAATACAGGGCACCAAGAGTCAGAATCTAGAAGTGAATGGCCCAGTGTCTGCCCAGGAACCGATAACAGGATGTCCACAGGTGTCATTCATGTGCCCCCATCGGCGGGACCTCCCCTCGTTGGTTGGGGCAGTTAAACAGGCTCTGATCCTGTGGCGAGAAATCCTCTTCCTTCTCGGTCACTGTGGGAAGGTGGGTTTCTTACTGCTGGGGACCTACCACACAGCGGCCTGGTGAGGTTACCAGCAGAGATAAGAACAGGAGTGGGACTCAGGTGGCTCGGGGCAGGGAGCAACCACTGAGAAAGAAAGCGAAGAAGGCAGCAAGGGGGTAAGCATCAGGGCGGGGAAGGAAAGGGATGTAAATGCGTGTCAGTGGAGTCAAAGCGTGAGGACGGGGAGGAGAGGGGGAGGGAGAAGCGGGGGAGCAGCAGCTCCCTGCACCACCCCCCAGAGGGGCAAACACGTGGAGGCCAGACCCAGACCCGAGGGCGGTCAAAGAGCACCCAAGTATCATTGCGTGGAGAGCATGTGCACGAGAAAGATCTGATGGCTAACAAAACAAGGCTGGTGAGGTCACGAGCTTGTTCATGTTTCCCCAAATTTTACATAAGAAGGTTACATTATTTTATAATTATTGTGAAGGGCACTGCTTGAGCCTACGGTGCACTTGGGGATTCAGGCCTCTCTGGGCCCGAGTGAAGGACCTCGGGGCCATCCTGCCAGAAGACCATCTGGATGATGGACAAAGGACCCGCAGGAAGCGTGTGCATCTTGAGGAAGGCAAGTCTCCTTCGGGACCCACGAGGCTCAGAAATACTTGAGCCAGTAGCAGGGTTCAGGCCGGGGTGCAGAGAAATTCTAAGCCTAACACAGTGCCTGTCGCTCCATCCTGTGGCCTGGCATCCCCAGACTCGTGTTTGTACCTTAGGAAAAGACCACAAACAGCAGGATGTCGGGGAGCAACAGAAGACCACCACCCCGGGGTTGTCTGAGCTACAAGTGAAGGTCTCAGTGCTTCACTGGAGGGCACAGCAGTGTTGCCGCCTGGGAGGACGTGGCCCAGCATGGCCCAGCCAGGCAGCGTCATGCAGCACAGGGGCGTGATGGCAGCAGAGTGCTATGTGACCTGACTCTGGTCCCAGGGCCGGGGTGGGTGCTCAGAACAGTCATGGGGATGTAAGGACATGGGAGGAAAGTGGCTATAGGATCCATGAGGCACCTTCCAGGGGTGCTCAGAAATACTCAGAGAAGCTTCCGGAGAAAGAAGCATCAAAGTCTCACTGTGGTGCTAGGGGCAGAGCCAGAGGAATGTTTTTCATATTAAAGTTGTTCTATTTTCGCATTTTTTAAATTTTCTTATTTCTTTAAGTAGGCTCCATGCCCAACGTGGGGCTTGAACTCATGACCCTGAGATCGAGGGTCGACGGTCGCATGCTCCACTGACTGAGCCAGCCAGGAGCCCTGAAGCTGTTCTATTTTTGATGCTCCACTCACTGATGTGGCCTGGAGGGGGAAAAAAGGGATTTTTTTTTTTTTTTCAAAAAGTTTAAGACTCAAAAATAACACTGGTGAATTAGTAATTGAAAGCAACTCTAAGGGGCAAGAGAAATAGAGGAACAGACTAATAAACAAATTTAAGCACACAGATGGAACTCCCACGTGGTGTTAGCCATTGTTTGTGTAACAAAAGAGTGGGTAATTTCAGACAGAAAATTAAGCAAAATAGCAGCTCTATATAGCTCTATGAGGTGCTTCAGTAACAATCAAGAGTAATAAATATATAAGACGAAAGGCAAAGGAATACAAAGTAGCCAAGAAAGAAAAGGATATTTCAAAGAATCAGAAAGATGTACAGTTTGGCAGGAAAGGTTAATCAGTCACCTGAATGGTGGAAGGATGGGAGAAATGCTGAGAATTACTTTTGATCAGAAGACAAATGACCAAGGTAAGAATCCAACCTCCAAGGAGCTAGCTCTTCCTTCCACTCCCTCGCATGGCAGCCCACGCCTGCCTTGAGCTAACTGAGGGCCGCCATGTCTTACAGACTCGACTCCTTGTGGCCAGCGCCTAGCACAGTGCCTGGCAGACAGGAAGCCTCAAATGGGTGTTCCCTGAACGAGCAAAGAAGTGTTAAGGGAGCTGAAATAAAAGCCTATCTCTGGAAGACATAGGGAAAGGAAGCCCTGGTCCCTAAGGCCACCAGAGAAGGCGGCTCGCACAGATGGCGTTTCCCGGAATTCCATTTTATATACTCGTTAATGGTCTCCCATGCACAGGCTCTGTGTCCACCAGGAAGCCTGAGGTCCTAGAGAGCAAGGACCACAAACTCCTACGTCCTCCTTCCCAGCGCCTGGCACAGGGCAGGATTGGGGGTCTTAAAGAGTTATTCATTAAATAGGCTTAATGAAGAAGATGAGAAGAGACAAGGAAAGTTACTCCTAGCAGGCAAGGTTCTTTCATTTCCATTTACAGGAGGAATGAGCCGGCTATTTATCAGGCTTCATTGCGACAGGCATTCCTGCAGGACAAAGGCAGCCTTTGAGACCAACAGGAGTGGCAGTGCCTTCAGCACAGCTCCCGGCTTGGTGTTTCCACGGGAGAGCTCAGGGTCAATAGTAAAGTACGCCGGCGGGGGCACATGCCAGTAGTTGGCGTGGCACCTGCCTGGGGCTCGGACGGACTCCAGGCAGCCCGACTCAAGTCAAGAAAGCTCATAATTCATCCAGAGGAGAATTCAAAAACAATCCAATTAGTTGAGTATGGCTGCAGATTGGTCAATTGAGTGTCAACTAAATTCAACAGTCAGGGCAGGAAGGAGGGGACCAGCCCAGCCCTCTTTCCCCAGAGCCCATGACCCAGGAGAGGGTGAAAGGTCTCCGTTTCTTGGATTCGAGGGCTCCAGCCATAACAACCTGTCAGCAGAAATGCCTGCACGGGACCAGGGGGAGAGTCTCCTCCCTTAATGCAAAAATTCCTAGGCAGGCAGCTCCCTGTGTAACTACCACTAGATTAAAGGGGCAAGACAAAGGAGCTAATTATTAGATAAGGAAAGGCTCCGGGACAGGAAACGCAGCAGGTGATTATAGCCAGCACTAAGGAGGAGAGTTGCCGGTGTATTTAAACGTGTGTGGAACAAAGCACAAGGGGCCATGATCACAAGTTCATGTCCTTCCTAAGGAAACATGCCAGGGTCTTCAGTAACTCGGGACTCCCTCACTGCTCCTGGGCTCCTCTGAGTTGGGGAAGGCCCATGGGCAGCCAGCCCTGCCTTGATCCCCGCCCCCACCCCAGGCACCCTCTACACCTACCCTGCCTAGATACAACTTCCCACTCCACCCATACTATTCAAGAGAGTCAGAAATGGTTTCGCTGAGCAAGAATCAGCAGCTCGTCCCTTGAGATCAAAGAAGTCACAGAACTTTCAAGGGACAGTCTCCAGGCTCATCTGGTAACTGGTACTGACACATACAGCTGGGCTTGTCAACACTACCCACTGTACTGCCAAGCACTCCCTGCGCAGTTCAGGAATTAGACATTCACAGATACAGGAAAAGCAATTCTAAAATTCATATGGAATCACAGGTAGTCAAAGCAATCTTGAAAAAGAATAACTAAGCTGGAGGCATCCCTCTACCTGATTTGAAACTGTATTACAAAGTTACAGTAACCAGAACAGCATGGTATTGGCATAAAGAGAAACACAGAGACCAGTGGAAGTCCACAGAAAGCCCAGAGATAAACCAGGTCCATATGGTCATCTAATTTTCAACAAGGGCACCAAGAATATACAACAGGGAAAGGGTAGACTCTTCAATAAATGGTTTGGGAAAACTGGATATCCACCTGCAAAAAAATAAAGTGGGTCCCATCTCTTAACCCATAAAAGACAACAGAAAATGGATGGAAGACTTAAAATAAGACCCCAAACCATAAAACTCCTAGAAGAAAACATGAGGGGAAAAAATATTTGACATTGGTCTTGACAATGATTTTTTTTTTTT
>NC_048225.1:123007325-123011162 GCF_002007445.2 Ailuropoda melanoleuca
GGTCGACGGTCGCATGCTCCACTGACTGAGCCAGCCAGGAGCCCTGAAGCTGTTCTATTTTTGATGCTCCACTCACTGATGTGGCCTGGAGGGGGAAAAAAGGGATTTTTTTTTTTTTTTCAAAAAGTTTAAGACTCAAAAATAACACTGGTGAATTAGTAATTGAAAGCAACTCTAAGGGGCAAGAGAAATAGAGGAACAGACTAATAAACAAATTTAAGCACACAGATGGAACTCCCACGTGGTGTTAGCCATTGTTTGTGTAACAAAAGAGTGGGTAATTTCAGACAGAAAATTAAGCAAAATAG
Organism: Ailuropoda melanoleuca; assembly: GCF_002007445.2. Taxonomy (NCBI): domain Eukaryota; kingdom Metazoa; phylum Chordata; class Mammalia; order Carnivora; family Ursidae; genus Ailuropoda; species Ailuropoda melanoleuca. Next base: position 123,007,634 of record NC_048225.1, read on the forward strand.
CAGCTCTATATAGCTCTATGAGGTGCTTCAGTAACAATCAAGAGTAATAAATATATAAGACGAAAGGCAAAGGAATACAAAGTAGCCAAGAAAGAAAAGGATATTTCAAAGAATCAGAAAGATGTACAGTTTGGCAGGAAAGGTTAATCAGTCACCTGAATGGTGGAAGGATGGGAGAAATGCTGAGAATTACTTTTGATCAGAAGACAAATGACCAAGGTAAGAATCCAACCTCCAAGGAGCTAGCTCTTCCTTCCACTCCCTCGCATGGCAGCCCACGCCTGCCTTGAGCTAACTGAGGGCCGCCATGTCTTACAGACTCGACTCCTTGTGGCCAGCGCCTAGCACAGTGCCTGGCAGACAGGAAGCCTCAAATGGGTGTTCCCTGAACGAGCAAAGAAGTGTTAAGGGAGCTGAAATAAAAGCCTATCTCTGGAAGACATAGGGAAAGGAAGCCCTGGTCCCTAAGGCCACCAGAGAAGGCGGCTCGCACAGATGGCGTTTCCCGGAATTCCATTTTATATACTCGTTAATGGTCTCCCATGCACAGGCTCTGTGTCCACCAGGAAGCCTGAGGTCCTAGAGAGCAAGGACCACAAACTCCTACGTCCTCCTTCCCAGCGCCTGGCACAGGGCAGGATTGGGGGTCTTAAAGAGTTATTCATTAAATAGGCTTAATGAAGAAGATGAGAAGAGACAAGGAAAGTTACTCCTAGCAGGCAAGGTTCTTTCATTTCCATTTACAGGAGGAATGAGCCGGCTATTTATCAGGCTTCATTGCGACAGGCATTCCTGCAGGACAAAGGCAGCCTTTGAGACCAACAGGAGTGGCAGTGCCTTCAGCACAGCTCCCGGCTTGGTGTTTCCACGGGAGAGCTCAGGGTCAATAGTAAAGTACGCCGGCGGGGGCACATGCCAGTAGTTGGCGTGGCACCTGCCTGGGGCTCGGACGGACTCCAGGCAGCCCGACTCAAGTCAAGAAAGCTCATAATTCATCCAGAGGAGAATTCAAAAACAATCCAATTAGTTGAGTATGGCTGCAGATTGGTCAATTGAGTGTCAACTAAATTCAACAGTCAGGGCAGGAAGGAGGGGACCAGCCCAGCCCTCTTTCCCCAGAGCCCATGACCTAGGAGAGGGTGAAAGGTCTCCATTTCTTGGATTCAAGGGCTCCAGCCATAACAACCTGTCAGCAGAAATGCCTGCACGGGACCAGGGGGAGAGTCTCCTCCCTTAATGCAAAAATTCCTAGGCAGGCAGCTCCCTGTGTAACTACCACTAGATTAAAGGGGCAAGACAAAGGAGCTAATTATTAGATAAGGAAAGGCTCCGGGACAGGAAACGCAGCAGGTTATTATAGCCAGCGCTAAGGAGGAGAGTTGCCGGTGTATTTAAACGTGTGTGGAACAAAGCACAAGGGGCCATGATCACAAGTTCATGTCCTTCCTAAGGAAACATGCCAGGGTCTTCAGTAACTCGGGACTCCCTCACTGCACCTGGGCTCCTCTGAGTTGGGGAAGGCCCATGGGCAGCCAGCCCTGCCTTGATCCCCGCCCCCACCCCAGGCACCCTCTACACCTACCCTGCCTAGATACAACTTCCCACTCCACCCATACTATTCAAGAGAGTCAGAAATGGTTTCGCTGAGCAAGAATCAGCAGCTCGTCCCTTGAGATCAAAGAAGTCACAGAACTTTCAAGGGACAGTCTCCAGGCTCATCTGGTAACTGGTACTGACACATACAGCTGGGCTTGTCAACACTACCCACTGTACTGCCAAGCACTCCCTGCGCAGTTCAGGAATTAGACATTCACAGATACAGGAAAAGCAATTCTAAAATTCATATGGAATCACAGGTAGTCAAAGCAATCTTGAAAAAGAATAACTAAGCTGGAGGCATCCCTCTACCTGATTTGAAACTGTATTACAAAGTTACAGTAACCAGAACAGCATGGTATTGGCATAAAGAGAAACACAGAGACCAGTGGAAGTCCACAGAAAGCCCAGAGATAAACCAGGTCCATATGGTCATCTAATTTTCAACAAGGGCACCAAGAATATACAACAGGGAAAGGGTAGACTCTTCAATAAATGGTTTGGGAAAACTGGATATCCACCTGCAAAAAAATAAAGTGGGTCCCATCTCTTAACCCATAAAAGACAACAGAAAATGGATGGAAGACTTAAAATAAGACCCCAAACCATAAAACTCCTAGAAGAAAACATGAGGGGAAAAAAATATTTGACATTGGTCTTGACAATGATTTTTTTTTTTTTGGATGGGACACCAAAAGCTTAGGCAACAAAAGCGAAAATAAAGGAATGGAATTACAACAAATTAAAAGCTTCTCCACAGCAAAGGGAACCAACAACAAAATGAAAAGGCAACCTATGGGTTGGAGAAAATATTTGCAAACCACATATGTGATAACGGGCTAACGTCTAAAATGTCTGAGGAACTGTAACTCGACAGCCAAAAAAAAAAAAATTTAAAAATTAAAAAATGGGCAAAGGGCCTGAACAGACATTTCTCCAAGGAAGACACACAAATGGCCAACAGGTACAGGACAAGTGCTCAGCATCACTAGTCATCAAATAAAATTCAAGGGGTAACTGGGTGACTCAATCAGTCAAGCGTCTGACTGTCGGTTTCAGCTCAGGTCATGATCTTAGGGTCATGAGACAGAACCCCACATCAGGCTCCTGGCTGGGGGTGGAGCCTGCTTGAGATTCTCTCTCTCCCTCTCTGTCTGCCACTCCCCCAACCCCACATGTGCTCTTTTAAAAAATTAAAAATAAAAAATAAAATTCAAAACCATAAGGAGATATCATTTCATACTTGCTAGGATGACTATTAGCAACAAAAACAGAAGGTAAGTGTTGGCGAGGAGGTGGAGAAAGGGGACGCCTCATACACTGTTGCTGGGAAGGTAAACTGGTGCAGCCACTCGGGAAACAGTATGGAGGTTCCTCAAAAAATTAAAAATGGAACTACCATATGATCCAGCAATTACACTTCTGGCTATGTACCCAGAGGAAATGAAATTAAGTACCCCCAAGAGATATCTGTGCTTCCATCCTCACTGGAACATTATTCGCAATACACAATATATGGAAATGATGTAAGTGTTGCCAATGAAGGGATAAAGAGGGTGGTGTGTGTGTGTGTGTGTGTGTGTGTGTGTGTGTGTATACACACACATACATATATATACACACACCATGAACTATCACTCAGCTTTAAGAAAGGGGATTCTGTCATTTGTGACATGGATGAACCCAAAGGANTGGAAGTCCACAGAAAGCCCAGAGATAAACCAGGTCCATATGGTCATCTAATTTTCAACAAGGGCACCAAGAATATACAACAGGGAAAGGGTAGACTCTTCAATAAATGGTTTGGGAAAACTGGATATCCACCTGCAAAAAAATAAAGTGGGTCCCATCTCTTAACCCATAAAAGACAACAGAAAATGGATGGAAGACTTAAAATAAGACCCCAAACCATAAAACTCCTAGAAGAAAACAT
>NC_048225.1:123012192-123137230 GCF_002007445.2 Ailuropoda melanoleuca
GGAAGTCCACAGAAAGCCCAGAGATAAACCAGGTCCATATGGTCATCTAATTTTCAACAAGGGCACCAAGAATATACAACAGGGAAAGGGTAGACTCTTCAATAAATGGTTTGGGAAAACTGGATATCCACCTGCAAAAAAATAAAGTGGGTCCCATCTCTTAACCCATAAAAGACAACAGAAAATGGATGGAAGACTTAAAATAAGACCCCAAACCATAAAACTCCTAGAAGAAAACATGAGGGGAAAAAAATATTTGACATTGGTCTTGACAATGATTTTTTTTTTTTTGGATGGGACACCAAAAGCTTAGGCAACAAAAGCGAAAATAAAGGAATGGAATTACAACAAATTAAAAGCTTCTCCACAGCAAAGGGAACCAACAACAAAATGAAAAGGCAACCTATGGGTTGGAGAAAATATTTGCAAACCACATATGTGATAACGGGCTAACGTCTAAAATGTCTGAGGAACTGTAACTCGACAGCCAAAAAAAAAAAAATTTAAAAATTAAAAAATGGGCAAAGGGCCTGAACAGACATTTCTCCAAGGAAGACACACAAATGGCCAACAGGTACAGGACAAGTGCTCAGCATCACTAGTCATCAAATAAAATTCAAGGGGTAAGTGGGTGACTCAATCAGTCAAGCGTCTGACTGTCAGTTTCAGCTCAGGTCATGATCTTAGGGTCATGAGACAGAACCCCACATCAGGCTCCTGGCTGGGGGTGGAGCCTGCTTGAGATTCTCTCTCTCCCTCTCTGTCTGCCACTCCCCCAACCCCACATGTGCTCTTTTAAAAAATTAAAAATAAAAAATAAAATTCAAAACCATAAGGAGATATCATTTCATACTTGCTAGGATGACTATTAGCAACAAAAACAGAAGGTAAGTGTTGGCGAGGAGGTGGAGAAAGGGGACGCCTCATACACTGTTGCTGGGAAGGTAAACTGGTGCAGCCACTCGGGAAACAGTATGGAGGTTCCTCAAAAAATTAAAAATGGAACTACCATATGATCCAGCAATTACACTTCTGGCTATGTACCCAGAGGAAATGAAATTAAGTACCCCCAAGAGATATCTGTGCTTCCATCCTCACTGGAACATTATTCGCAATACACAATATATGGAAATGATGTAAGTGTTGCCAATGAAGGGATAAAGAGGGTGGTGTGTGTGTGTGTGTGTGTGTGTGTGTGTGTGTGTATACACACACATACATATATATACACACACCATGAACTATCACTCAGCTTTAAGAAAGGGGATTCTGTCATTTGTGACATGGATGAACCCAAAGGACATTATACTAAGTGAAATAAACCAGACAAAGAAAAAAAAAACGTGCATGATCTCACTTCTGTGTAGAATCTTAAACAGTCTAATACACAGAAGCAGAGAGTGGTATGGTTACAGGGAGGGGGAGGGCAGAGAGGTGGAGGCAATGGGGAGACGCTGGGTCAGAGTTCAGAGCTGTACTTATACACTCTCACCCAAGGACGGCTCTACTGCACAGAATGAGAACTAGAGTTAATAATTCTGTACAGCATTCTGGAAATTTGCAGAAAGTAGATTTCAAGTGCTCTCATCACACCAAAAAAAGTAACGATGTGAGGAGAGGACATATTCATGAGCTCAACTCTAGTCATCATTTCACTGTATATCCAATGTCATACCCCTTAAATAGATACAATTTTTTAAAAAATTTTCATTGGTTTAAAAAAAAAAAAAAACAGCTTGTAAGGAAGCAGCAAAGTTCCAGGGAGCAGCCAAGGGCAGAGGAACATCCAATGGGACAGTCTCCATAGGCATCCCATAAACTGGTCTCCAGCCCACCCACCTCTCCTTTCCTAGGCCTTCAACCACAGGTGGATCCTCTAACCTGTTCCTGCTTCAGGCAAGGGCACTGTTTCACTAGCATCTTCCAGCTTTTACACACCTGCCTGGTCTCACCCCACACCCCTCAACACCAGCCCTCCCCTTCCTCCTCCTCCTCCATTATAACCACCAAATACATGCCTATTCCCAGACTGGGGCGGTCGAAGCTTACACATTCCCCACCCCAAGTGCCAGACCCTCAGAAGTTCCCCGTGTGCATGTGTCAGTGAGGACCTGAGGGGAGGAAGGCAGAGACTAGACTCTGTTCCGTGAGGGCAGGGAAGCCTGCATTGCTCACCATTCAATCCCAGCATTCAGCACAGTGCTAAACAGTTACGATGAGCCACCTGAATCAAGAACGAAGTTCCAGGGGTGCCTGGGTGGCTCAGTCGGTGAAGCGTCTGCCTTCGGCTCAGGTCATGATCTCAGGGTCCTGGGATGAAGCCCCATGTCAGGCTCCCTGCTCAGAGGGGAGTCTGCTTCTCTCTCTCCCTCTGACTCCCCCACCCCTGCTCATGCTCTCTCACTCTCTCAAATAAATAAAATCTTGAAAAGGAAAAGAAAAAGAAGTAAAGGCAGTCAGTGGAAAGCAGAAGGCTGAGGTCACGGAACAATGTGGGTACATCACTGTCTTCCTACTGCCCCAGAGAAAACTGGCCTCCCACCGCCCAGGCCAGTAGCACGGTTAGGAATGCCAGGACAGGGCACCGGGGAGGAGCCCCTGCTGTGGCGTCAGCAGACGATGACCTCAAGGTAATTACACNGACGATGACCTCGAGGGTAATTACACGTGGCATAAATACATCCAGTGGGTGACAGAGTGGAACCAGTGCTCCCTGGAGCCCGACAAAAACGCTCTCGTGGACAGCGAGGACTTCAAAGAGAGATGCTAGCCTCAGAGAGCTCAGTGATGGGACACTCTGGGCCCAAAACAAACAATTTCCAGAGAAGGTGGATTCATTTTGGTTCTCGGTCACAGCCAACCCCTTGACACCGGATTCAGAGCCTCGCGGACAGACAGAAGGCTGCAGGGGAGACCACGTGGCCTTCGCTTGCTGCTCAGTAGGGCAGGATGGCTCAGCGAGAGGCGAGTACAGCTGGGGGTCCAGCGTGGGGGCAGTCACTGGCCCCAGAAGGACAAGCCAGGACCCCACAGCCAGTAAAACCTCAGATTTACCCAGGCCTCTCTGGGTAGACTGTCCCACCCAAAAGTTTTTCAAGAAATGTAATGACAGCAAGCTTCTCTGCCATCAGAGCCTGCATCTGAATACCCATCCCCACCAAGAAACTAGTCTTCAGCCACCAGCTCTGCTCATCTCTCTTCCCCTTCCCTTCCTAAGGATTTCAAGATACAATATATAATTTTTTTTAAATGCACAGGGTCAGAAAGGACTGCGAGTCACCCAGTCTGGTCGCAGATCTGCTACCTTGATCTCTGCCAAGCCTGGATCAGCCTCCGCGAGAAAACCATCAGTGAAGACAGCACTTTTGCTCTTGGGGTTATTTCACATTCCACCAACTGGGACAGCTAGAAAATTCTTCTGAGCCAAATCTGCTCTTCCTACCGTCCCTGGTTCCACTCTCAGCTTCATGACAGTCTTTCCAGAAGCGGAAGATGGCTAGCAAGAGCCTGGTCTTCACAAAGTGTGGGGAAGACCCTGGCCCAACTCTCTAAGCAGTTTCTCTTCCATGAGCATAAAAGAAGTGGGCTTCAGAATAAAGTTTAAGTCACACAATGGTCAGAGGTGGAAGGGATGGTAAAGATCATTCAACTTCTTCTCCCTTCAAGGGTGAACCCAGGCCCAGAGAGGAGAAATGGCCTGGCCCAGTCCTCACAGCCAGGTTAGATGTGAGCTCCCCCCTGCCCCACTTCTGGATCTCCTCGTACTGAGTTCTCCTAGAATACACTCCTCATTTTCCCAGCAGAACTGTGGTCCATCCTCACAACCGCCCTACTCCTACACACACACACACACACACACACACACACACACACACACCTTCAGTTCAGCGCTTCTCCCAACTTACACACTTAGACATTCAGCCTTTGGTTATCCTGGTACAACCTTACAGCTAAAACTGAGCCTCTGGGTCACCTGGGGCCCCTATTGGGGTCCACACTTGGAGGAGCACAGCAAATCCTTCTGGAAACCATTCCTAAGTAAATTTAGGACCATCTTGTACAAAAACGGCAAACACACAGGCCCCGTGGAGTTGTAAGGCCATCACTGAGAATCCAGAGGATTCTATAAGCTTGTTCTATTGATCGGGTTTTTGTTGTTGTTGCTGTTGTTGTTGTTTCCCCCCAAAGTAAATCTGAACCAGGGATGTGGGGTGTGTTCACTCCCCTGCAGGGCTGGCATTCTGAAGGTAAGGCACTCTGGACCCAGGAGTCAGCAAGGAAAGCACAATGAGAATCAGGAAATTGAAGTATTTATTTAATACCTGCTAACTGACAATGATTAATATGGCCTCAGATTTTCCATTCTCCCCGGCCTCAGCTAAATGTGGTACAACCAGGAAGATGAGCTGAGCAGATTGAGTAAACAAACATTTATGAGACATTTACTCTATCGTCTGTATACAAGCATCATAGAGATAATGAAAATTCTCCCCCAAGGTATTTATTACCCAACTGAGGGACAAGATACCTGCCATGTCTAGAACATGGTAGATCAGTGGTTCTCAAAGAGGAGTGATTTTGCCCTGCAGGGGACATGTTACGGAGTCTGGGGATGTTTTGGGTTGTCACTACTAGAGGGTGCTGCTGGTACACCGGTGGACAGAGGTCAAGGATGCCACTGAACATCCCACCGTGCACACAACAGCCCCCACAACCAAGAATTATCTGGTCCGAAGTGACAGTAGTGATGAGGTAAGGAAGCCCTGAAGTAGACACAACAGAACCCATCCAATTCAACACGTGTGGAGCACCTGCGTGTGCTAGGTTAGCAGTGCTCAGGAACTAGAGAGGGCTAAGACAAGTCTCTGCTCTCCAGGCTACGTAAAACAACTCTTAAATACAGGTTTGCAGCAATCCAAGTTAAACTGGGTAAGGGCTCCAGGATCCTGAGAAAAGTAGGACAACTGTGGGCGTTAATCAGGAAGAAGATGGGTCCCCAGCTCAGTTGTGGAGGGTAGGGGAGTCTGGCATGGGCAGGCCGAGGGCGCTCGGGCAGGTGAATGGGCTGAGCTAAGGGGCAGCAGTAGCCTCGCCGGCCCCACTGTGAGAACCGCGTGCCCGGGGGACACACACGAAGCCCACTGGCCTCTGGTTCTCCTACATCAGCACCAGCTACAGAAGCCAAGAACCTACATGTCTCTATCTCCCCCGTTCTGCAGTGCCTGGAACGGGATATGAACTTAATGAATAGGAAATAATTAGTAAATGACCATAAAAATAAGAACCACCATTTAATGAGCTTGTGCTCCAGGCCAGACAGTCTGTCGATTCCCACAGAGTCCTCACCCCTGCAAAGTACACAGAATGACCGAGCTCAGAAGGAGGGTACCGAGTGATGGAAGAAACAGGTAGATCAACAAAGAAACACCTTGAACAGCTCTGCTGGTCTCTCCTCCTAACCTGGGATCCTCCTTATTCTGACTGTTCCCTGGCTTTCCAGCCTGCCACCCCCCCACCCCAGCATCACGGCACGCACACTCCAGATGGCTGCCCAGCACCTTGCTGTGTAAAGCAGAGGGGTCCAGCGGGTAGCTGGTGATTTTACAAAGGTCCCTAAGGCCGTTGTGGCCTAGGGCCTCCCAGAGTTTCTGCTGGCCAGAGCAGGCACCAGAGAAGGCACCGAAGCAGAACGCTGTTCCAAGGGCATCCTCAGGGAAAAGGTTCAGGATCCCCGCTCCACGTTAACCCAGCCGGCAGCTCACAGCAGCTTTTCAGCAGCACATTTAACACAGCCTCTAATTATGTGATAAAAATCCTACTGGCGACTGCTTTTCCCAGCGCAGCACATTACCACCATCCAAATATTTCTCAGTCTCTAAATAATAGGGTAGTTTTACAAGGCACATATCTACACGGCAGCTGCAACAGCACGAATAGGTACTGGTTAATCCCTCTATTTATGCAGTCCTCCTACCATTTACAAGATGCTCTCGTGGCTTTATTTCACGGGATCCAAGCAAGGTTCCAAGGATCCAAGCAGCTTATAAGACAGGTCCCCCTATTTTCCGTTTTACAGCAGGAGAAACCAAGGCTTGCTCAGAGACGTGAAGTGGATTTCCCAAGGTCACTCAGCAAAGTCTTCCAACCACGGCTACCTTTTCCAGTCACCCTGATGTGGACCAGCCACTTGCCATGGGGCAATTTTTCATTCTCCTTTCCTATCCTATTTAATTTGTAAATAATAAACAATGCCTACTTGTAGGTCAATAAAGAGAAATCACTGATACAAAACCCAGTAATCCCTTCTACTAGAACAAGGCTCAGCCAATTCAGGGGTTGGCAAGCTTTTTCTGAACAAGGCCAGACAGCAAACAGCTGAGGATTTTGCAGGACAGACTGTCACCACCACTCAGCTCTGCCCTGGAAGCGCAAAAGCAGCCGTAACTTACACGTGAATGGGCGTGGCTCTGTGCCAATCAACTTCATAGAAACAGGTGAGGAGACTAGTTTGCTGACCCTTAAATTATAAGGGCTTCCTCTCTGTGAAGGACTGAACTGGGTACCCCCCCAAAATTCATAGGTTGCAGCCCTAACGTCCAAAGTGACTGTATTTGGAGACAGGACCTTCAGGGAGGGGATTCAAGTTAAATGAGGTTCTAACGGTGGAGCTTGATCCAATAGGGCTGGCGTCCTAAGAAGAGGAAGGGACACCGAGAGTGTGTGTGCACAGAGAAAAGACCAGGTGAGGACAGAGCGAGGAGGCGGCTATCCGTGCGCCAGGAAAAGAGGCCTCGCCAGAAACCAACCCTGCCGGGAGCTGGATCTCGAACTTCCGGAACCGTAAGAAAATAAATTTCTGTTGTTTGGGCTTTTCTGTTGTGGTGAATCTGGCTGTGGCCCAAGCAGACAAAAACACCATGCTCCTACAAATCGGATCGACCCATCAGAGTCAAGATCGCCTATAGATTAGGGACTCAGAAAAATAATAATTTTTAGTGGAAATAGGTTTAAAATGCCTCGGTCCACTTCCCTGCCCTGATTTAAAGATCCCTTTATTCTAGGGGCGCCTGGGTGGCGCAGTCATTAAGCGTCTGCCTTCGGCTCAGGGCGTGATCCCAGTGGTTCTGGGATGGAGCCCCACATCAGGCTCTTCTGCTGGGAGCCTGCTTCTTCCTCTCCCACTCCCTCTGCTTGTGTTCCCTCTCTCGCTGGCTGTCTCTATCTCTGTCAAATAAATAAATAAAATCTTTAAAAAAATAAAATAAAGATCCCTTTATTCTACTCCAAAGACTTGACTCAACATTGCCTTGCTTTTTCACCCCATTTTCCTTTCTTTCCCTGTTTCTCTGAATTTTCCAGTTACTTATGTTAACATTCCCTGAAAGGCTGTAGGCCACCGTTTTCCCCTTCAAAAGGTAAAGAGAGGCTCCCCAGGTTGCTTAGAAAGCGGTCTTCACTTGAGCAGTAGCAACAGGGCTCCGCTGAGATAAAGTGGCCCAACAGAGAAAGAACGAGGATCCCTGCTACACACAGGCTCCTGGTGAGCGTGCTAGGGAAGCGAGCACCAGTCCAATGCATCGGAAACAAACCTTCAGGAAATAGCTGGAGGAGACCTCTGAAGAAGAGAAATAAAGAACCACCGACGGGCTCCCGAAGCACCACTTGTTCGTGGCACAAGGTCGTGTGCAGCGTTCAGAATTGTGCAGGCTGGCTCACACAGCAGAGCTAGCAATTACAACACGCCTGACCTACGGCAAGGGAGCTGCAATGGCCAAACCCGCAATTCTGGGCTGAGCACGCCTTCCGCACATCTCTACAGTCTTCCTTAATAAAAAGAGCCAACAGTGAGGACACCAGAATACTCCCTGGAGAAGCTGTTCTGTGGCTGTGGATGGAACTCACAAATGGAAGCATGAGTGTGGCAAGATTAGCCTCATGTTCAGAGAGACGCAAGGAAAACCCTGTAACTTGGAGCCCGCTTCCAAGAGGCATCTGGTTTAACAAGTTTTGCTTTCTCCGGTCCGCATTCACTTCGCAGTTACTCTGCCAAAGGAGGGGGGGAAAAAGGGGGCATGGCAGGTAGAGAGAGCACCAAGCTCACTTTTAATGCTTTGCCCTGCAATCTGATGGCACAAGTCAACACCGCTCCCCATTAGATAAACGTCCACACCTCCTCAAACAAATCCAAAACTACTTCTTAAAAACGCCCAAAATAAACTCAAACCAATCCTGGAACTGCAAGAAGAAATGAGGTAATGTGTATGCAGGCACAAGCAAGCCCAACACAATCACCAACAGATGTTTGCTCAATAAATGTATAAATAATCACCAGGAACCATCTTCCTGTCTCGGGCTCACATTCTCACCCCTAAGAAGCTAGGCATCAGTTCGGTTTAATCTCTAGGACCAACCAATGAGCAGTAGGATTTCTGGCAACATATTTATGCTACATAAGGTTTTACAAAACCCTTCAATGGCTTGTGTCACTCAGCCTCATGAATGCTCGGCTGTACACGGAGCCCAGTTATCTTCCTATCCCCTTCCGCAAAAATCTAGGGTAAATTTTAGTAGCTGCTTCTCCAAGTTCCCCAACCCTGTAAACAAATCACCACCCATTCACATCCCACACAAGCACTCACAGCCGCACGTGTGCACATATAATCCCCAAAAATTGCAGCAACACCAACCGGGTGATTCAGAATCATCATCATTTCTAAGAATTAAGGAAAGCTGGAGCTTCACATCTCCATCCTTCCATTCTACTCCCTTCCAAAAACCACTCCAACAGCTGGGAGCAGCTGTGCCGATCAAAAAGCTGGGACGCCATGCCACGACGGGGTAAGGCGTGCTAACCTAGAACGTGCCCGAAGCAGACAGGCACAGGATGATGCCAAAGGGACAGCAGGCCGTGGGCCACCTTCCTCCCAGATCTCGCTGCGAACTGTGCTCAGAGTGACCACCCCACTCCGACACCTGCCAGCACCTGTGGCACTTGGGTTTCATACCCAGTCACCAGCTGCCCAGAGGAAGAAAACACATGAGCCAGTTTTAGTTTCCCCACCCCCCAGCAACGAGTCCTTCAAGTCTCCCAATCCCAAAATGGAGAAAAATCAAAGGAAGTGACATGAAATCTGAAAGAGGACTAAGAGCTCTGGGAGGGGCTGAGGAGCTGTGCAGGACACGTGGAAGGTCTGGAAGCAAGGGAGAGCATGGGACAGCTGTGGGAAGTCCCACCATCCTGTAAGCCGCAGAGAAGGGGGAAAGCAGGTGGAGAAATCAGCTGGAGCTGGATCGTTCCCATGTGCCCTTTCCAGCTATGATGAGAGAGTTTGCATCATCCCAAGAGCAGGGCGGGCGCAGGGCAAGCAGCCTTGGGAGGACGCGGTCAAGGGCAGCAAGTCCACGCTGCTGCGGGAACGTCCACCAAGCCACAGGGGCCCGTGGCAGCAGTGACGTGGACAAGAATCCACATTTACTGTGCGCTTTCCTGGACGTCCAGATCTTTATGTGCTGACCCTCGGTGATTCCTGAATATACCACCAACCTTCTTTCTGGGCTTCTCTACCAAAGAGGAAAAAGGCCAATTCCTCTGGGGCCTGTAGGACGGGATAGACTAGCTCCTGTCAGAAGCGAGGCGAGCTAGCTTTCATGTCCTAGGTGCTCTGCACTTAAAGCATCATCTTACACTCGTGCAGTGCTATCATGTGCATTTTCATTTCATCTGCTCCCCCCTCCCCACCTCACACAAGCCTCTGGGGGCGCAGAACTGGAATTAGCCCCCTTGAAGTAGTGAGGAGATTTTCAGAAAGCAGAGACAAAGTCAGGTTCTTAAGTCCTGGTGAGCGGCCTTGGGGAGGAGTTTGAAAATCGGTTAGAAAAAAGAACCATCCTCTTTGATGCTCTTCCCCTGGTGGCTCCGAGCCTGGCTCCCACACTCCTTCCTCTAATGCCTTTTCATCATAATGCGGACTTTAAGAATTTTCTGAAAACGTAAATGCTTTGGAGGATGTGCCCCAGGGAGAGAAACGGTCCCCTTGCTCCCCATCCCAGCTGCGTTTTGGTCACTGCCCTGAAGGCACACTGCTTTAGGGGGACAGTGCTGGAATCCAGAGGAGGGACCCACATCCTTCACCCCTAACCCAAGGCTCTGTCCACTACATCACCTGGATGAATAAACAGACAAATGGACAAGCACAAAAATGGAGAGATGCACCAATGGACAACCCCTTAAGCTCTATGTCTACCTCCTTCATCTAATAAAACATTTCACAGGAGGAGCACCTGAGTGGCTCAGTCAGTGAAGTGTCTGCCTTCAGCTCAGGTCGAGATCCCAGGGTCCTGGGATAGAGCCCACCACCCCCCACCGTTGATCAGTGGGGAGTCTGCTTTTCTCTCCCCCTCTGCCTCTCTCCCCTGCTATCTCAAATAAAATTTTAAAAATAATAAAAATAAAAATAATAAAAATAAAACACTTCACAGGAAAACATCTTCATGTCAGCAAAAGCACATCAAACAGGACCAAAGAAATCAGCAGTTTCCTGTGCCAGACTCTCAGTGTTGAGACCAGTCTCGAAGGCACTACCTCTTAACTATAGCCACCCAACCCACACACACACCCCAAAAAGTCCACCACCCACTCAGGGAGGCCCTTAGTAGCCAACAAACCCTTTGTGATGGGGAAGAGAGGAACCAAGTCCTAGAGACTGGAGTTGGGCCCCTGTGTCCAGGCACCCCTGAGGCTGAGCTCTGCCCTACATCTTTCTCCCCAGTTCTATAAGCCAATGCATTCCTTTCTTATTCAAGGCAGTGGAGATTAAGGTTTTGGATCATTTGGAAAAAAAACATCTTAAACGGATACCAAATGTAAATTGGTGTAACGCTTCTGCAAAACCAGATAGCAGTACGTGTCAAGAGTTCAAAACTGTTCCTTCACTTTGACCTGGCAAATTCACTTCCAGGAACTTAACCCAAGCGATAATCCAAAACACACACACAGGTGTGCACATAACGGTGTTTGTTGTGAAGCACAAACCAGGAAGTAAAGGGGATGGCCCCCACGGGACGAGATGTTAGATAAAATCACATTTTAACTTTCAGGAGAGAATATTAATGAAACCATGAAAAGAGCATCCTGACCCCACATTATTAAATGTAAGGTGAAATGTTTTTCCTCACTTAAAAATTAAGATTCAAAATTTTTTATGCACTATGATTTTAACGTTGTAAAGAAAAGTAAAATACACAAAAATAGAAGACAGTGGGCCAAATGCTAGGAGTAGCCGCTTCTGATTAGGGGTATATCACAGTTATTTCATGTTTTTATTTTTTTAAAGTCCTTCCCCTTCAAATGCTCTAAAATGAATACAACACTTTGATGGTCAAGGAAAAAAACAGTAAAACTACCCCTGCCCCGGGCCATATGAAAATCATTCTCCCTATTCAACAAAACCTCTTTCCTTAAAGCCTCCATCCAAGAATTCTGTGACTCCATTGTAAGAACCTGTGGGATCCTTCCACACGGATCACCAGGACAACCTTTCAGATATTTAAGACCCTGCCACAACCTGAGTTTTGCCCTCTCCAGCTTCAAATCCATTTTTCCCAGCCGCCCCCACAGACCAGCATGGCTTCTTCAACTCTCCTCTGAACACCTTCCAATGTGTCCGCAGCTCTTCAAAAAGTTGTTAAATTCATCACAATGCTCCAGGTATGGTCTAATAACTTACACCGAGAGAATGGGATTCTCACCTCCCTTCTTCTAGACACAGCACCTCTATTAATGCGGCCTAACCTCCCATTTCCTTCCAGCTCAGAACAGGAGTGAAGAGAACAGCTCCAGTTCCAGAGACAGATGGAATTCACCCACAAAAATATACACTTCCTCTCTCCTCTTCTGAGAGCTCCTGGTTCTCCTACAGTCATCCGCCCACCATCCCCCCCACAAAGAATTCCTCAGGGGTGAGGTCACTCTCAACTTCGCTCTGCACCAAGTTCAGAACTTTCTAAAGCCAGGGGAGGGGTGCCAGGGGAGATGCAGCAGAAGCCCTGAGCTTCAAAGCTCTCGGGAGGTAATCCCCTGCCTCCAAGGCCAGGCCCCAGAGTCTCACAAAATACACAGGGGCACTTGGGTCAGATTTCTGTCCAACCAGTCTTCATGGGCCCAGCAAGGGTGGGTGGCCTACACCCCAGGGAGTCCGAGAGTCCAGCTCCACATCTCAGAACACGCATAGCCTTTTAGGAGGTGAAGTGGAAGGTTTTAGGATTCTTCCCGGTTCATCAGAGAGGTCTTGAGGGAAGGTCAGGGGAAGCTTTAAAAAGCCAAATTCTGGGCCACGCACTCACACACCAGCTTTTCCCCCGTATGGGCAGTCGCAGGATCCTCCTGCCACCCCCCTCACCCCCACCCAACCCCCACTTCTGGATAAGAGAGCACCAAGAAAGGGAAGGAAAACAGCTGGCCACTTTTTCTCCCAATTCACGGATGGGAGAACTGAAGCTGAGGAAATGATGGGTTTACTAGGCTTTCTCCATGGTGAGCCACCCCCAGCACCAAACAGCTTCCTTCTCCAGGCACGGGGCTCCCGCCACCCGCTCAGCTCCTGCCTCTGCCCACAAAGCTGGGGCATCCACTGCCCTCTGGACTCTGGGACCAGGGAGGTCATTTGTATCCTGCTTCCTTTGCATTTGCATACAGAATGCACAGTTCTCCGTTTCCAGTGGGGAAATCAATTAGGCCAGTCTTCTACAATTGTCCTCAAGCCTAGAATTAGGCATTTTAGCCACAAATTACTTAAACGGTAAAGCCAGTGTGTTCTATTGTACCCCAGCCCAGGAGTACCTGAGGGCTGGCTTTTAAGGTTGGTGGTTTGTCGGCACTCACTCTGGGGATGGGAGAGTTTACAAGGATTTGCACAGACACAACACAGGCAACCCACACTGTGCTCTCCAGGGATCATCAAGGGAATTTCTAGGAGTTCCAGTCTCCCAGATACTTCCAGGTAAGAGAAAGCACAAAACTCACTTGGAGCTCCTGTACACCGGTATACTCCCCAGAAAGGCAGGAAAAATAGTAGAGGACACAGGCTTCAGCCAGCTCTGTGAGTTATTTTCTGTATATCCTTGGCAAAATGGGGATCATACCATCTACTGATCCTT
Organism: Ailuropoda melanoleuca; assembly: GCF_002007445.2. Taxonomy (NCBI): domain Eukaryota; kingdom Metazoa; phylum Chordata; class Mammalia; order Carnivora; family Ursidae; genus Ailuropoda; species Ailuropoda melanoleuca. The sequence goes on from NC_048225.1 coordinate 123,025,348, forward strand.
AAAAAGGTTTAGAATTTTTTTTTCTTTAGAGAAACAGAGAGAGAGACAGAGAGAGTAGGAGGGAGGGGCAGAGGGAGAGAATGTTTTGGTTTTGGGTTTTTTTTTTTTTAAGATTTTATTTATTAGAGAACGGCAGAGGGAGAAGCAGGCTCCATGTTGAGCAGGGAGCCCAATGTCAGGCTCCATCCCAGGACCCCAGGATCATGACCTGAGCTGAACACTTAACTGGCTGAGCCACCCAGACACCCCAAGGGAGAAAATCTTAAGCAGACTCCATGCTGAGCACAGAGGCCAATGCAGGACTCAATCTCACGACCCTGAGATCATGACCTAAACTGCAATCAAGAGTTGGAGGCTTAAGCAATGGAGCCACCCAGGCGCTCTGATCCTTAAAAAGGTTTAAAAGATTAAATAAAACAAATGCAATTTGAGGAAGCAAACAGCACACGTGGCATAGCGAAAACCCATAATTGACGCTGTTCCTTTCTCCCACTCCTTAAGGAACATCTTTGCAAGACTCCCTTCCAACAGTAAACTCTCCATCCTGTCTCCTCCTACCTCAGGCTCCATGTAATTCTAGAAGTGGACTCTGGGAGATTTGATGGTCAAATGTAACCTAGAAATGCATTCGTGGTGAGGTGCCGGGAAAGGGGCACATCCCCATGCCGACCGCCTGGGAGGCAGGGGACTGAAACCTCTCGGGGGACGAGCAGCTGTAAGGAGTATCTTTGCCATATTTAATCAGTCCATCCGTTGCTGTTGCAACGGCTTGCAGGCCATTATGCAGAAGGACAAAACCTGTTCCCGCCCTCCAGCTTCTTGCTCTCTAAGAACCTGAGGCCCCTAACCCTGGGACCGATTAGACTCCTCCCCTCTCCGGCCTCAGGGGCCACATCTAAATGGGAGACTGTCCAGACTGTCTCAAGACAGGCACTAAGTGTGTCCGGTTTGCCATTTTACCTCCAGTGCTAGCACAAGGAAGGCTCTCAAACAATATCAGGTCAATACATAAATCAGCAGAAGGAGTAAATTAAACAGGAGTGTGAGACGACGGACTCTTTTGAGCATGGGTAGTACACAGGCTCCACTTCCCAGGTCTTGGGGAGAAACGGCAGGCCGTTCCCAGGTCCTCCAGAGCCCCACCCCTCTGTGAGGTCGGCAAGAACCACCCAGAAACCTCGCATCATCTTCAGGTTTCTTTCCGGGTTGACTTTTGCCTTCAGTTTCTTAAAAGCAGATCTGGCAACAGCCGGCTCCTGCCCTCTGTTCACCAAGGGCAAGATCACAAAAGGCTGGACTGACAGGATATTACAAAGATCAGAAACTTCAAGCCTCAGCACCTCGGATTCATATGCAGATGACTCTGAAGACAGGCAAATACCGAGGACCGTCAGGGAAGATTACAGGCCTGACACCCCAGTCTGTAATTAAAATGTCATTCTCTCTCTGCCCCCGCCCCCAGCCCCTAAATGAGTATCAGGACAGCCCACTCTCTTCCTCCACCCCTTGGCGCGCGTCCCTCCTTCTGCATCTTCTTAGAAAGCTTTCTAGGTCAGAGCCTGGAGCCAGGGCTGGGGGGCATGAGGGGCCGGCGGTGTGGGGGGGGGGTTGAAGCAGGCGGAGTCAGCGTCCTTTAGGGCGCGCTGCTGTGAAGCTCTCTCCATCCGGCCCTGAAGACCAGTCCTAGGGACACAAGTTAGCCTGAGGGCAGTGTGACTCCAGGCAGCGCAGGGGCCAGGAGGGCTGGATGGCCTCGGGCACCCTCAGACCAGGCACCTCTGCTTCCTTATGGGGGAGCAACGCTGCAGACAGCTGGTGCCTGGTGGTGGGAAGAGCCCAGGGAAGACAATACAGCAGACCCAGGCTCTAGGACGAGCCCTGAGGGACCCAGAACCAGTCATTTACTCTCTCCTGAGCCTAAAAAGAGGTGTGGAAACCAAAGCCTAAATTGCCTTACTTCTAAAGTCTGCGTGCCAGGCTCCTCCCCACAGGCTTCCAACTGAAAAAGCACTTCACTTAGTTCTTGAGGCTTATTTTAAGGACAGACCAGGCTCAATCCACTTATTCCATTCCCAAACACTCAGACCTGAAAACTCGCAGGGAAGACACGGTGACAGGAGAAAAGCCAGCAGCCAGGACATAGTGGGGGGGGTACCCTGCGCTCCTCAGCAGGCAGCCCACCCCCGCATGAGTGTGGAAATCCAGGGGGGCCCACAGCATCACGCAATTCAACATGGCAACACACAGCCCGCAGGACCTCTCCCCTTTGTTTCCGCCTGTATATGGGCAAAACACCACCTTTCAGGTCTGACTGTGTGTGGTCTTTGCACGGGCCTGAAAACGCTCCTGAAGAGAGACGAGCGTTTCTTGATTATTTACTATAGAGCGCCCAAGACCACGTCAACGGCGGCTCGGTTAATTATTACTCAAAGAAATGGACTCTGCCCTCAAAAACGTGTGTTTCATTGCACTTGCCAATAAACGCCCACGTAGTATGTGGCCTTACTCACAATGGAATGGGAAAATAAAAGGAAAACCACTCCTGAACTATTTTGCCACTCTTCACAATTTCTCATAAGTTACCACTGGCAAAGAAAAGGTGCTGCGTGAACCAGCCAAAGGGCCAGGTGCAGAAAGCAAGAGGGACAAAGCCCCCGGGGGCCTCCAGGCGGCTCTGTCCTGGATTCATTCACTCCACCGGTGTATACGGACCATCTACTAAAGCCCGGCAGTCTGCTCCCTCCAAAGAGCCTCTTTGCAATGATTTCAATATAATAATGGGATACTATTTATTCTGTTTTATTTCTATCAGAGGGTGTCTTGCACAGCCCACACGGTCCTAGGATGGGCCTCCATCACCTCCTTCCCGCTGTTTCCCAGGGGTTCCCTCTTGAGAGCGAGTGCCCTCCATCCCTGGCTTCACCGCAGTCCCAGACCAGGCTGCCCAATCCCGCAGGGCCGGCTTCCCATCTGTACTCCTCCCTTAGCAGCATCAACAAAGCCGTGACTATGGGCTCCACAATGCACCCCTGAGATCCCAGCAGCGCACAAAGTTCTCTCCTGTCCTTCCGGCCTCAAAAATAGGTTGAATGAATCAATCGATCATCCTGTATCAATCAAGCTTAATACAGAAACAGCTTGGAATCAACCAACCTGATGAAGAAATGAACAGAGCATGCATAAATAAAATGCATGACGTAACTGGTAAGCCCCCACGTTACCATGAGCCATACGTGTTTCTTTTCCCACTGCCAAACATGCTGCCTCCCTCCCCAGAGCCAGTGGACAGATTTTCATTTTCCCACATCTTCCTTCACCATGTTAAAAAAATGTGAACTCTTCAAACAGTGTAAAAACCATCAGGAGGTAGGTCATCTGGGTGGCTCCATCCGTTAAGCGTCTGCCTTCAGCTCAGGTCATGATCCCGGGTCCTGGGTTCAAGCCCTGCATCAGCCTCCCTGTTCAGCAGGGAGTCTGCTTCTCCCTCTCCCTCTCTGCTCCCCCTGCTTGTGCTCTCTGTCAAATAAAATCTTTAAAAAAAAAAATCAGGAGGAAAAGAAAGCGAAGAGCCAGTACTGAGGACAACTACGGGACCCTGCGCCTAAGAGATGACTAAAGTGCTCTCCCCACGGCGGCGTCATGATTCCCTGGACAGGACGCGGCCACCTGAGAGCCAGATTCCATTTCATTCCAGCTGGCCTAAGTACCCCTAGTGCTCTGGAACTCTCAGAGGACGCACCCAAGGCCCGGTCGGGAGAGGAGCTGACTGGGAGACACAAAACCAGGAACTGGGAAGAGAATGTATAGAAAACCCAAATCTCAACAAAACATTTAGGCACCGGCACCTGCTCCGAACCCCCCAGGCACATGACCAACCCTAAAGCCTGCGTTCCATCAGCAAAGACATTCTTGTCTCATGTACCTCTTTATCCAACAGTCGAATTCATTTAGTTTTTCTGACAACGGCTTACTTTTTCTTTAAAACCAATTACATACCCAGCCCTGGTCCAAGACCAAGAATGAACGGATACAATATATGGCATATGGCTGCTCTCAAGACGCTGACAGTCTAGCTGGAGAGCTAAAACTATCCCACAAATATTTGATCCAAGAACAAGGGCTTCTGGGCTATAACTGAAAACAAGCCTGCATGAGTGGGATTCCTATGGTCTTAGGGGCTGGGAAGGAACACAGGAGGAGAGAAAGTGATGCCAAATGGTAACAGAAAAGATGAGCCAAAGCATGAATAAAGGAGAGGACAGAACAAATAACATGGTCACTGGGGAGGTAGGAAGACAGTTCCAACAGGTACCCAGCCTGCACAAGGGACAGGATGGGCACCATAGGGTAGAACGGGGAGTCTGAGAACAAATGTTAAAAAGAGAAGTCAATGAGCGGAGTTTATTCAGTGCCTAGATACTGAGCCCGTCCTACGTGCCAAGCATTGTGCTGGGCGCTGGGATGCAATTTAAACTGGTCAGGGGTTTCAGGGACCTCACAGTACAGCCTCCTGGAGACGACAAACACACTGGCAATTAACAGATATACACTGTGAGCACAAAGTACATGGGACAGTAAAGAGGGGGCACAACTTCATGCTGTCAAGAAAAACAGTAATATTGGTATCTATTATCAATACTATTCTTCTTTTATTATTATTTTTGTGAAGATTTTGAGAGAGAAAGAGCATGAGTGGGGGATGGGGAGAGAGAAAAGCAGGCTCCCTGCTGAGCAGGAAGCCCCATGAGGAGCTCGATCCCAGGACCCTGAGATCATGACCTGAGCCGAAGGCAGATGCTTCACCAACTGAGCCACCCAGGCGCCCCCTTTCTACTATCATTAATACTGGTTTCCGGGGGGTTTTCTAGGGGGTAAGTAAATTCCACCCCCAACGTGGGGCTCGAACTCACAACCCCGAGATCAAGATGTTCTTCCAACTGAGCCAGCCAGGTGCCCCAATACTGTTATTCTTAATGTCAGCTTCCATTTACTGAACACCTACTGCATTTCAGGCACTAGCCTAAGTATTCCTGTAACCCTCAGAGAGCCCTCCAGTCACTACCCCCAACCCATTTTATCCCAAAAGAAAGCACATTTTACAAAGATCACAGAGCTACTAAGGGGCAGCCTAATGTTCAGAGAACGGCCTCTCCCACGTTTTCTCTGTCACTAGGCAGGAGCAATTCCAATGCAGATGGGCTTCCTCGCACCAGCCAGGCCATGCACCCAAGACAGCGCTGGCCAAGCCCTCCAAGACAATGCAGAACAGCAAACCTAGTTTCATAAGCTTTTCCAAGACTGAGTATCTCAACCCAATTTCTCATTCCTCTCCTAGGATAAAACAGAAGTTAGACTTCCTCACAGCATTAATATCCCCCTCCCCTCTACCCCTCCTGTGTCTCTCCAGCCCCAATCCCCAAGGACAGCCAAGGACTGTTGGCAAGACACTGTCTCAAACCTAGGAGCCCAGACCCAAGGTAAAGAGAACACTGGCAACCTTGCCAACCCCACACTACGGTTGTGAGATCATTTTCAGAAAAAAAGACCATTTCCATTTCCAAGAGCTGCTTTGGAACAGAGCACAAACCTTGAAAGGTTGTAGGAAACTTTCCGCAGACACAGAACTTCCAAGAGAGAAGCAGAAACCACAGTGCCCTTTGAGCAACGTCTCAAAACAAAACACGGGCACAGCCAGCACTGAAGGGCAGTTCAGTATGGAGAGGACTCTCTTCAGTCAGGGATGAGGTCCCAAACCGACCCAGACTGCGCAGCGTACATGGACGGACCAACCAGGCTCTCGTCATCCGCCAGACTGGGCAGAGCTCGCAGGCAAACTGGCCATGGCCATAGGAACATACTCTCTGCTCAACACTCAAGTCGTAAACGGTGCTCTGGGTCTTTGTTTTGCTGGAGAGACGGAGAGAAGAAAGGGAATCTCTAGGAGTCTAGAGAGGGAGGGATGGCAAAGTTGGGAGGTCATGTTTTAAAAAAGGGAGTCAGAGATGGGAAATAGTGCAGATCCGTCTAGGATACTTATTTAGGGCCATGCATGGGGCGCTCTGCACGCAGAGTGTGTCGGTGCGTCTCTGACACTTGTTGAAGTGACGGCCTCGCATCTCCGTGGAGCCCGGGAGACGAGCAGTCCCAGCAGCTGTGTCACGCTCCGGTGAGTTGGCAGCTTTGCCTTAGATCTTCTGGCAAATACTTGCCAACAGCTCAGATGGAAAGGTAATCTCTTAATTAAAAAGAAAGAAAAGAAACATCCATCTAGAAACGGAAAATAGAAAGAGAATCTAATGGGGTGGGGGAGGCATACCAGTGAGAAAGGAGGTTTCCAGGCTTTAGGAGAAGAGTCTGAAAGAAACAGAAAAGATCTACCTTGGTTTCTGAGAAGCACCCCTCTTTCCCTGGCCCCCTCTGAAATCAGGAGAGTCTTCTGGGAACGGTCAGGGAAGGGAACAAACAACCCAACTGAATTCCAACAGCAGCCAAGAAAATTTAGAGCCTTTTGGCTGCTATTCAGCAAAGTAGACAAACACGTAGTAAATGGCAACAAAAAAAGGAAGCACACATAATTATCCACCAACACAAATTCTTGAACACTGTCTCCTTCCTCTGCTCAGGCCTGATTGCTGATTTTGGTCCCTTTCTCAGCCCTGGGGCCATTCCTGCTTTCTCCCTCCTGGAGGCTTTTCAGCCACCCACATTCCCATCAGCTCTGAGTGCCCTGCGTTCCTCCCTATAAGCCAGGCCACTGGGACATACTCTGGTCCAAAATGGCCCAGCAGCTTATCTCCCTTCACCCCAGCATACCTCCACTTTAGGCTGGGAGAGCCCTGAAAGTGGCTTTAAGAGATTCCAAAAGGGACAACCTGTTGTTAGCAGAAGGGGACTGGCCATCAGTGGAAGCACAGAGACACAGAATCCTCTAAGCAAATGTGCATTGCCCATCGAGGCACAGACCACAGAAGCCTCGGCCCAAAGCCACGCTGCCAAAGCCACAGGAAGGAGGGGGGCACCCTTTCCGTGGGAGTGAAGGCAGCCATGGAGCCTCTTAGCCTGGTTCCCTAACACAAGTGTTACTTGTGCCCCTTATTCTGAATTTACAATCCATAATCGCCCCTTTGCTCATTATTCCACTTCAATTCCAAGCCTGTCCAGCCAGGTCTTGTGCTGTGCTCAAAAGGCTTTCCTTCCAACCAGTGAATCACCAAAACCAAACCACATGTTCTTGGTTTAATCACATAACCAAACCACAAACCATTCCTGAGACCTTTTCCAGTTCAACAGAACCACCTTAAGAGCAGCAAGTGTCACAATGGAGTCCGAGAGAGACCCTGAAAAATCCCTGAGAACATCCGCCTGATGGTCCAGACCAGCAGTTTCCACACTGGAGCTGCTTCAAAATCACCTGGAGGTCTTGTGAAAGCAGATTATTGGCCTTAACCCCGGAGTTTCTGGTCCAGTAGTTCCTGGGTGGGGCCTGAGACTCTGCATTTCCACTGCGTTCCCAAGTAAGCCTGATGCTGCCGGTCTGGGGACCACACTGTGGGACGCACGGGCCTAGACCGTTCAAGTGATCCAGGATACAGAGCTGCGAAACCGAAGAGATGGCCATTGACTGAAAAACCCAAACAATTCCCTTACCTGCCAAAGGACCATCATCTCCTACCTGAGCAGAAGTGAGCCCATTAGTTGAGCACCAACCACGTGCCAGGATTGGCCGAGCATGTTGGCCTACATTATCCAGTTCTCAATCAACAGAGGAAGGCCTCAGAAAAATGGTGTAACAATAACAATAATTGTTATTAAAATTAATGGGCCAATAAATCATCCTGGTCAGAAGGACCAAGAGTCAGTGACCAACACCAAGAGGTCAATTACAGGATCGATCTGAGCTCACTTCTCTCTAGTCCCAGGCCTCTTTCACGGAGGAGGAAAAGGAAGTTCCGGAATTTAGCCAGCTATCCGGGAGAAAGCAAGAATTTCTGGAATCTCTTATCTTCCTCTGCCAGCCCAAACACAGATCCTTAAGCGACTCAGTAAGTATACAAATGAAGAGTCCTGGGAGGCCCAGGAATCTCCTCCCATGGTCCCTCCGCGCCAGAGCCTGCAGCCGGCAGCTGGGGGCAGAACCTCGAAAGGGCCAATGGAGGGTTTGTGGAAACAGAAAGAAGCCAGCTGAGCGGCCGTCCCACCAGACTTCTGCACGGCAGGGCCTTGTGCAGGACGCACTTTCAAGCAGGAAAGACTCTCCGGAGAAGCGCGCTCAATAAAGAGCTGTGACAGCACCGCCCAGGGGAGGAGGTTAGAGGCTAAAGCCAAGGGGCCAGGGCAGGGCAGGAAGGAGCCTCGGAGCAGCACCAGTCTCTAAGACTCAGGGGTCCCTTCCAATCTGCATGCTGCTGCGTGAACAGAAATGCTCAAGTATAATCAAACTGAGGCCAAGAGAAGAGCCGCTTTATTAAACGACGTTGACATGGACAAGTTCAGCTACGGGGTGGTGAAGGGTCTTGGTGGGGGAACGCCTCTGTCAAGGCCCCTCCTCGTTCAGGATTCTGGAGAAGCAACACAACAGAGACTCTCCCTTGCTTCTGGAAACAGACACTATTTCAAAAACCTTGACGAGGCTCAGCCTAGCATCACAGCCCTCTTCCACAGCTGTGCTCACAACCACCAGAATTTTACCAATTCCTGACGTGTGTTCAGAGAGGAGAGAAACCCTGGGGTTGACGAGTCTATCCAAGCAGGAAAGGCTGGCTCATCCAACTAGAGCTCTCCGCCTGGAGATCGGGGGAGCCAAGTATCTGCAGGAGCCGCTGCCACAGGAGAGGGAGAACTCCCGTTCGGGGCACACCTGGCCGGGGAAGAGCAGAAAGCAGGGCACAAGTACTACAAAAGGCACATTATTTTTGTAAAAACTACAGAAAGCAAAGCTCCACAAAATCTCATTTGGTGCCAATATGTGGCCCTGAATTATAAAATGGTGGGAAACTCCTCACTGGCCGTGGCCTCAGCGTTCCTGCACAATCAGGGCCAGCCCATCTCTGCAGCCTCACATTCCACGTGAATGTCCCTCCTGTTGCTGGATGAGGCCAAGCTCATGCCTGCCTCCCAATCTTGTACGTGCTGATCTCTCAGCCACGAACAAATCTCAGCAAGGCTGGCTCACGGTCAACATTCAGGCTTCCTCCAAAGGTCTTCCCAGACAGCTCCAAAGCAGGCCATCCCACCCTCCCCCACATCACCGTTGGTCACATCACTTTAGTTTCCTCACTGGACTTAACCATTACCTGACATTACCTTGTTCGTTACGTATTTGTACTGTAACCGGTCTTCTCCACTTCACCATCAGTTCCATGAAGACTAGAGACCTCGCCCATCTGTTTCCCAGGGCCTAGAACACTATCAGATAATGCCACTCAAACATTCGTTGATGAAAGGAGTATTTGTTGAAACTATGGGCCCGGTCCATTTCTCTAAGCAGGAGTCTGGCTCTGTAGGCAAAGGCGTGTTCTTTGGCATCTAAATTATAGAAAACTAGCTGCTTAAAATAAGAATTAGCAGACCACTGACAAAAACACGCCAGTTGTTCCATAATAACTTGTTAGCAGAACTAAATGAGCACCTTAAACTTTTTCCATGCTTTGCATAAAGTCTGCCTAGGTATTTTTGCTTTTTATAATGGCAGCTTCAAGTGATAATTCTGGGTGGTTATTAATACCTAACACAGCCAGTATGTGAAAGATCGTTCTTCGACCTTCTATTGTAAGGCAAAAATAACAGGATATAAATATAACACATAGACTAGGATAATACAAATCCAAATTCGATGTATTTGTGGAACATACTGAAATAATCTTAGTATTAGCCAACTGTTCAAATTTTGAAGAAAAAATGAAAACATTTATCTCACTGGTATTGCTCAACAAAACATACTACACTTCAGGGATGTCATAGGATCTGACTACAACGCAGCCTATCTCCAACCCACCTCTGTTGCCTCCCCCAAAGATTCAACAGTGGCCAACCCGATCTCACCCTTGCGCCAAAGGTGACACAATCCAGCTATTCTCAGTGTTTGCCAGAGTTGAGTCTTAGGCCACGGGACAAACATGAGTGCTGTGCCTGCTCTCGAAAAATCCCATTTCAGTAAACCCAGTGGTCCAGGTCTTATAAGGGACGTTAACAGTAAAGCATTAATCGAGCATCATGAAAACGGCCTATAAAGAGACTGCACATGGGCTCAACTCCAGCAACAGAAATCAAGGAAGAATTCTCACAGAGCAGAAGTTTGTGGAACAGAATACCGAGCAAGCTTCCCAACAGGCCACAGATAATTTGCAAAATTATTGCAAAGGGCATTGTTCGCTTTTGCAAAATAGCATCTTTTATCTGAAAACTCCAGCATGCCATTTGACCAGAGGCTGTTCCTGTTGAGATCCTACATAGGAGTGAGAATTGCCCCAATTTTCAAGAGTCCAGCCGCTTTCTCTACCAGGCAGGTGGGAAAGCCATCAATGGGCAATTACACTGGTTGACTTTGGGCTGCTAAGAGTTCTCCCTGCTCCAAGAGGCCTCCTCAAAGTAAGAATGGCAAGCCAGGGATGAGGACAAGATGGGATACCACCGTATTTCTGTGACCCTGGAAACACCTCCAAATGCTCTCTCAGCTCTGATCTCTACACAGCTGCAGGAGTGTAGCTGAATCAGGCACGGGCACACACAGCCTGTTTTCCATTTAGCATATCACGTGGCATCTCAGACACTGGGAAATTCTCAATCAGTGGTCATGGGCTCTGGACACCTGCTGCCAGCAAGGCCACTCTGAATCAGATTCCAGCTCACAATCAGGGACCCATGTTTCCATGAACTATCCCATGTCCTCTCGTCAACTAGCTTCACAGATCTGTAACACCCCTCAGCACGCTGGACAGAGTGACAGCGAACCCAGCACGCTTTTACATTCAAAGGGTATGATGGGGGGGGGGACGGGGGAAGTGGGACACTTTGGCAACATATATATATCAAAAGCCTTAAAATTTTACATACCCTTGAATGCAACAATTCCATTTAGTAATTTCTTCTAAAGGAATAATTCTGAATGTATTCAATGAGAGAACTGCAAGGATATTGACAGGGAGCTATGAGAAACTAGAAACAAGCTAAATGTCAAACAACAGGGTCCTGGTTAAATAATTTTGCTATAGCCACTTACGAGAATGTAAATGGATTCGGCATTAAAAACAATGCCGTAGGGGCACCTGGGTGACTCAGTGGGTTCAGTGTCTGCCTTCAGCTCAGGTCATGATCTCAGGGTTCTGGGATCACCCCGCATCAGGCTCCCTGCTCAGTGGGGAGCCTGCTTCTCAATCTTCCTCTGCCCTTCCTCCTGCTTGTGCTCACTCTCTCTCAAATAAATAAAATCCTAAAAAAAAATGCTGTGAAAGATTAATGCCATGAAGCAATCTTATAAAATATTAAGTGGAAAAAAAAAGATTGCAAAACCTTCTACATGAGAAGATCTTTTTGTTAGAAATTTTCTTTTGTTAAAATTACATCCTATAAGATACACACCAAAAAGCTTTACAGTGGCTATTTCTGGCCAGTGGGATCACTGGCAAGTTCTGTATTCCTTCCCCCTCCCTCATCTTTTAAAACACTTTGATACAATAAATGTGAAACCGCTTCCATCAAAGAGAATAGGGGTTATTATTTTAAAATAATTCAATGCACTGTGGAAACATCTCACAGGGTTTAAACACTCATCTGTGGGAGACAACCATAACATCTCAGAAGCAAGTACAGTGACATTAAGATTTCTGCCCAAAGACACGCATTATAACACAGTGCCAGCGAGAACGCCGTTCCACTGTGTTTCCTGAGGTCGTAAACAAATGGTGCCAGATATAGACCCATCACACCAGGACCAGGACAGCCCTATCTTGATGCCATAATTACAAGTGTTATCTTAACATTTGCAAATTATATATATATATATATATATATATATATATATCACACATACACAGAGAGAGAGAGAGAGCGAGAGAGAGAGAGAGAGAGTTAAGCAAAGCAACTATGAAAGGAGAAGGAAAGAACTTGCTTTTCTGGTCCCAGGCAGAGCTTATCATCAGGCTCAGCCCCTTTCGGGACGTACTCCTAGTGAATCTTGGGAACAACCGCAGAGCCTCACTGTCTCCTGGAAGAGGAGACAGGATGTGTCAGCCAAAGGTTCAGAACGGAAATCTGATTATAGAGAAGGGAGGTGGTGCACATGCATTCTTTCTAGAAGCTGCACGCATAAGCTTTAAGATGTCCTTCGTCACAAGTCCCACGACATTCCTCATTATTATTTTGGCTTTTACACTATGTGTCTAGGTGCAAAACTGTTACAGAAATTGCATTAAAATCTCCTTCTTAGTGATTCTAGCAGCACTGGGAGATAGAGGAGATGCTCAGACGTCTGGGGCATCAGAGGCAGAAGCTGTGCAGTTGGGACATGCTGTCCAGGTACGCAGGGCAGGATACCATACATCAGAGCCCAGCGCTAAGGAAGCAGTCCAGCCCCTCGCCTACGTGGCTGTTCTGATCACCCCCACCAAGGCTCTACAGCTCTGCAAGTCACCAAGTCACTGACCAAAGGATAAGAGCAACTCATGAGAGCAATAGGTTCTGGAAAGTAGGGTGGAATCAGTTCAGCATAAAATGAACACAGGCTGCCAACCAGTGTCATCAAATAGAGACTGGGAGGGGCAGGATAACGCCCCACCCCCACAAGGACATCCACATCCTAATCTCCAGAACACGTGAATATGCTACTTTTACCCAGCCAAGGTTCTTGGGAGATGTGATTAAATCAAGAGCCCTTGGGGCGCCTGGGCAGCTCAGTCAGTTGAGCGTCTGACTCTTGGTTTCGGGTCAGGTTATGATCCCAGGGTTATGATCTCCGTGAGATCAAGCCCGGCTTTGGTCTGCGCAGGGGGGAGTCAGCCTGAAGATTCTCTCCCTCTGCCCCTCTCCCCACTCACCCGAGCATGCACGCTCTGTTTCTAAAATAAATAAATCTTTAAAAAAAAAAAAAAAAAAGAATCCTTCTATGGAGAGATTATCCTGGATTCTCTCACAGCCCAATGTAATCACAAGGGTCCTTAAAGGTGGCAGAGGGAGGAGAGAAGAAGAGTCTCTGTGGAAGAACGGTCTGAGGTGTAACAGTGCGGACTTTGAACATACAGAGAGGAAGGGGCCCTGAGCTGACAAATAACCAGCAGAGCCTCTTGAAGCCGCAAAAGGCAAGGAAAGGGATTCCACCCCCGAAAGGGCATGACCCTGCAGACATCTTGGTTTGAGCCTAGTGAGACCATGTCCGACTTCTGACAGACAACGTAAAATCAAACATTCACACTGAGTCATTAAATTTGTGGTGATTTACGACGGCAGCAATAGAAAATAAGAGAGACTCTCTTGAGTGTTCAGCAGCTGGGATCCTGCTGCACAATGAACAAGGCTGCGGCCTTCATGTCGCCCCAGCGGCTCGCCTCAGTCAGGCGCAGGGCGCCGGGGGGAAACAGGGCGGCCAGGCGCTCGGCAGGCGTCCTATGGAGACCTCTCCTACCATACTGGACACGGTGCTGGGGGAGCAGACAGGACGCTCACTGGAACACCCCACAATGTGGAGAGAGGTGTTGGAGTCAGGAAGAGTGGGGTTCCAATCCCAGCTCCACACCGGACGCAAGGGACCCATCGGACCCTCAGTCTCTTCGACCTGACAGCGCTGTGTCCAACTGGAAACACCAAATGGTGCGTGAACATTGGCACCCAAACATCCAGTCAGAGAGCAGACGCCGTAAGTGGCGACTCTGTCGCTAGCAGTGGAGATTGTTGCTAGTAAGTGACCTCATGCTGGGCCTGGGAGTGACGAACATGGCACTGACCTCTAGTGTCCTTGGGCCCTGACTTCCTCGGCTAGTCAATGCAGAAGGCTGCTGGCTCCCAACCCATCTCGCTCCACAGCTCTGAGGCTGAAAATCTCAATGGTTATGGGAAAAACGTGAAAAACACAAGCCCAACATCGATGGGAAGCAGGACTTTTTCATTTCTATCCATGCATTCTCCAGAGTCCTTCATGAGGGCCTCCCGCGTCAGGCCATCACCAAAAAACACGCTGCGTGCACTTGAGGAAGGTACTAAACGGGCATCGTGGTGTGTCAGACCTGGGGATAGCTCACAAGCCATGAATGGAGTAAACTGGATGTTCCGGGTTCCTTTCCAGAAATAACGCTGAAATCCATCCTCGGATAACCTGGCTATTGTGAAGGGTTCAGAATAACACAATCCCCCAAAACAGAAGGCCCTTCGTGACGGTCGTCCAGGTCAGCTGGTACTACTCCAGGCCCCCAAAAACAAGAACCAAATCTGCACAGCAAATACTGGAAAAAAATAAATAAAAGAGCTGACCAAGACCTCATCTTTTAAAAAGAAGTAAAAATTATGTAGATGAGCTTAAAATATAAGACACTACAAGAAATGTAAAACATTTAGGTTACACTGAATTCTGAATTCTTAAACAGAGTTAAGAGTGGAGTATTGATTTATTGTTGTAGTTCTTCCTTTGTTCCGACATGACTGCACCGCAGGATGACATCCTTCACCTCTGGCTTGCACACACACTACTGTACGAGAATAATCTTTGCAAAAATTATTTAAGGGCTTACATTTTCTCAAAGGTGTTTCTTAATATTCAAAGATATTCAAATCCTCTTTTGAAGCCAGTTTCTTGTCAGCACGCTGGTTGTTTTTCTTGCCAATTATGAGCGGATCTAACCCTGCCTAGTCCTCGTTTGTCTGGAGAGTGGTTTGAACAGTTCTCCAGCAACCCTTTTATTGACTATCTGGAAACCAACGTCTTTTGCTAGATGTGCAATTTCACTTTGAAATGCATGTGCATGGAATTTGCATCATACTGCCATATCTGAAAGAAAACACGGGCTGACAGACTTGAGGATAGACAGGAAGAGATGCCAGTGTGGAGGGGAAGAAACTGAAGGGGGACAGTTTTAGCTTTCTATTGCTTCGTAACAAGTTAGCGCAAACTTTGGGGTTTCACAACAAACCATGTTTATTTTCTCCGTTTCCCTGGACCCAGCCTGAGTCCCCTGCTCAGGGTCCCATAGGCTGCCATCACGGTGTGGCCCAGGCTGTGTTCCACTCTGGACTCCGGCTCCCCTTCCAAGCTCCCTGTTGTTGGCAGAATTCGGTTCCCTGCAGCTAAAGGACTGAGGCCCCCCATTTTCTTTCTGGCTGTCAACTAGGGATCACTCAGCTTCTACACGCTGTCTGCAGTTCCTTTCCACACGACCGCTCAGACATGGCAATTCTTCTAAGCCTTCAGGAGAAGCTCTCGCTCCAATCTTTTATAAAGGGACATAATCTTGGTGGGGGGGGGATGATATAAGGACATGATGCACTTGGGGTCACCTTAAGGCACATTTGTTGTTAAGACCATTTTATTTATTTATAAAGATTTACTTTAGAGAGAGAAAGAGAACCCAGTGGGCAGGAGCAGAGAAAGAAGGAGAGACTCCACACTGAGCACAGAGCCCCACGTGGGGCTCGACCTCACGACCCTGAGACCACGACCCGAGCTGAAACCAAGAGTTGGATGCTCCACCGAATGCACCACCCAGGAACTCCAGGACCATTTTTTAAGTGATCGGTTCACTAGTGAAGATTCGAAGGTTACAAATGCTATTGCCTTCCTAGACAACTCCTTAATTCAGAAGTCCAGAGAACGAACCCCTGCACAGTAAGGACCCCTGGGTCTTCACCCTCAGATCCATTCTCTCCATCCCACCCTCCAAGACTCTGCTGGGGCCCAGCATTTCCTGCCCCACGAACGATACGGTGTCTAGTCTTGTTCTCCTCTCGATCCATCCTCTACTCTGCCCCTAGAGAGGGCTCAGTAACACACACACCTCACCGTGTTCTCGTCTGCTTACAACGCATTCACACAGCTCCCCAGCAGCAGGATTAGGTCAAAGCTTTTTCGCAGGCAAGGCGGTGCCTCCACGGTCTTGTTGCCGGAGGAGTCCAGTGCCACGTCCCTCTCTCCCCAGCCCGCCCTGTGCTCTCCCCTCAAGACCTGGGGTGTCACCTCGGCCTGGATGTCACTCCCCTACATCCATCCTTCTAACCTGAGCTCCAGGGTCCCGGCCCCTATGAGGCCAACCCTGACTCCCCGCATGATCCTTCCCATCCCACACCACTGCTACACAGCATTTACCCCTCTGGACTAGAGGGGTGTTTTCTAGGTTCTTCTCCCTGCCATACTGGGGGCATCTGGAGGCCAAGAGCTCATTTTTTCCTTCCTGTTTCTCAGCAGTACTGCGGAACAGGCAATAGTAATGGCATTTGAATTAACCCTATTTCTAGCACAGGTGGCAATTAAGAGCCCGAATTATGAAACCACACAGCGTGGGTTTGAAGGCCGGCTACACCACTTACTAGCAGCATGATTCAGGGCAGGTTACTCAACCTCTCCGTACTTTGGTTACATCATTTCCCAATGAAAAACCCCTATCAAAAAAAAACAAAAAACAAAAAACTTAATTCTAAAATGTCTTTTAATTAAAATAAAATAATAACACCCACTTTATAATCTCGCTATGAGAAATGAACAAGTTAATATTTGTGAAGGACCTGGAAAAAGGTATGGATAGGATTGGGACGATACAAATATTTGTTAAGTAAAACAAACATGCCACAACCATGTGATATTCAATGGTGAGAAATTCATCCAAACAAAGGAGAGATGTCACACAGATCAGGGACATGAGCCAACAGTTAAACTGTCCTCATCAATGTTATTCTGAAAAGGCATAAATTAAAAATAAACTATGAAAGCAGAAATAGCAAAATCCTGATGATTCCAGCACCTGAGTGACGGGTAGACGAGCAACTCTACTCCTCGGCTTTCACAAGTTTGACAATTTCCAGAATGCAAGCAACTGAAGCCTGAATCAGCCAGTCCCAGCCTAGCATCCAGGAAGAGCGAAAGCGCCTGGGCAAGGCTCTGGCTCTCACACACACGCCAAGGAAGCACCCCACCCCCCGCTGTGGTTCCCAGGTGGCCATGGGTCCCCAGGGAGCTCGAGGACACACCACTCCAGCCCCTCCAGCCACGCGCACGTCTCTCCCACATCGTGCTTCCCTCCAGAGATGGCGTGGCGCACAGAGAGGCATGGACATCAAGAGCGCTCGGTTCAATTTAATGCTAACTCTGTCACATTTAACCTTCTCAGCCTCACTTCTCTCATCTATAAAATGGAAAACCCAGGGCTCCTGGGTGGCTCAGTCGTTAAGCGTCTGCCTTCGGCTCAGGGCGTGATCCCAGACTCCTGGGATGGAGCCCCGCATCGGGCTCCCTGCTTCGCTGGGAAGCCTGCTTCTTCCTCTCCCACTACCCTTGCTTGTGTTCCCTCTCTTGCTGGCTGGCTCTCTCTCTGTCAAATAAATAAATAAAATCTGTTAAAAAAAAAAAAGGAGGGGCGCCTGGGTGGCACAGCGGTTAAGCGTCTGCCTTCGGCTCAGGGCGTGATCCCGGCGTTACAGGATCGAGCCCCACATTGGGCTCCTCCACTATGAGCCTGCTTCTTCCTCTCCCACTTCCCCTGCTTGTGTTCCCTCTCTTGCTGACTGTCTCTATCTCTGTCGAATAAAGAAATAAATCTTTAAAAATAAATAAATAAATAAATAAAATTTTTAAAAAAGAAAAAAAAAAGGAAAACCCCACCTCCTAAGGTCCTACAAGGATTAAATAGATGAAAAAGCAGCACACTGTTGGCTACACAGCACGTAGTCAGTACATGTGTTTTAAAAATAAAACAAAAGCAGGTAAACTGAGGACGTCTAGCCTAACACCTGGACAGAGCAGCCACCTGCCCATGTACACAGGGCGGCAGGAAGGAAGGTGGACCACGCTGAGCCTGGGGCTGGCGTCTCTTCATGCCAGGGACTCAGTAACCAGAGTGCACAGCCCACCTCCCTGTAGAACAGGTTTGCCACCCCAATGTGACCCGAAGCCCTGGAAGGGCCACGGGTGAGCCAGCCCCTCCCCCAGAGTCACAACAGGGTGAACGGCTCAGCGGCAGGAAACTCCCCAGGGCTGCTGGCCCTCCTGCCACACCCAGGGTGAAAGTAGTTTCAGGGATCACGTTAAGCTCCTATTCAACACGATGGAGGAATCCTCAGGCCCAGCTAAGCCCTGACTTCTCCAGGGCTGCTCCAAATCACACCATCCCTCTACTTTCCCATTAATAAATAATAAGTAAGTAAGTAAATAAAGTCTTCCCAGAATGGGGAAAAAAAAAAAGTTCTCAGCAACACAAGTGGCCATGCTTACCAAACAGAGAAGAAAAAAAAAGAGAAAAGCAGGTCAGTATATGGGCAGCTCGGCACCAGAACAGCCCATTTTCAGTGTGCTGATGTTGTCCAGGTGAAATGAAGGGGAGGAGCCTCCAGATGTTTATCCAGTTGATTTGAAAACTTAGGTCCACGTAAAAATCTGCACAGGAATGTTGATGGCAGCTTCATTCATCATCACCAAACTCTGGAAGCAACGAAGGCATCCTTCAGTGAAGAAGGCCAAATCTATGAACGGTGGTACATACACGGATACGGTGGAATACTCTTCAGCAGTGAAAAGCAATGAGCTGTCGAGCCACAAAAAGACACGGGTGACCCTTAAATGCTTATGGCTAAGTGACAGAAAGAAGCCAGTAGGACAAAGCTACCCACTGTGATTCTGATCACAGGACATTCTGGAAAAGGCAAACGAAGCTGAGGAGACCACATCCACAGCAGTTGCGAAGGATTTGCGAACAGGGGGTTGAACAGGTAAAGCACAGGGGACTGTTTAGGATGGCGAGATGAGTCTGTATGATGCTGAAATGGTAAATACAAGACATCTAAGCATCTGTCAAAAACCCAGAGAACTTTACAGCACGAGAGTAACCCTTACTGTATGCAATTAAGAGAGATATCGTTGGGGAGGTTGAGGGGGGAGGAAAGGGGAGGAGAAATCCTGGGATGGAAGGGCCAACTGTGACAGAAGACTCCAAACACGTTACAGATGTAAGAAACAGCCTCACTGGGACACGCCTGGGTGGCTCAGTAGGTTAAGCGTCTACCTTTGGCTCAGGTCATGATCCCAGGGTCCTGGGATCAAGTTCCACATCAGGCTCTGTGCTCAGCCAGGAGCCTGCTTTGCCTTCTGCCTGCCATTCCCCCTGCTTGTGCTCTCTCACTCTCTCTCTCTCTCTCTCTGAGAAATAAATAAAATTTTAAAAAAAAAAAAAAAAAAGGAAAAGGAAAAAAGAAACAGCCTCACTTGTGGAGGTGGGAGTCTGAGTTTGGAGTCTATAAAAGTCAAGGCAGAAGGAAGCATGCATGTATGTGTGAGAGCTGACCAAGTGCTTTCCCGCAGGGGTCCGTCCAGGTTACAACTCTTAAACCACTGCGCTGGAACTGAACAATGAAATGAATGCTCGGAGAGAGCCAGTTTTCTCACCGTTGGCAAAGGAAGCTACAGATAAGCCAAGGGAGGAGCCAGAATGAGTCAGGTGGTAATGGATTAGCTCTGGAGACCACAGCACGGATTCAGGTTGAGCTCAACACAGATACAGGTGGTTACACAGAGTAACAGTGATAGGAGAGAAAGTGTGGGTGTGCATGAACTCTTATATACCTATCTTTCCTTGCTCTAACGGCTGAGAGGGCCAAGGAGCGAAGCCTCCCCAGGAGCACACACCAACCAGCGCCCCCATCTTGGATTCCTGACACTATTCTCCAACGAAAGGAACTAAGGCTCCCTACAGAAATGGTGGATTCTAGAACTAAGTCAGGAAATCCACACCATAAGCCTGGAGCATCTTGTAGTGCCAGAAAATTTTTAAAAAGGAGGGGGCTCAAAAACACCCCCCAGACTGATGGGGTTATATCAAAGGGATGTAGGAGTCAAGTGAATGAGTGCTCAATGGCCAAAGCAGGAACAATGTGAGCAACAAAATAAAATAGCAATTGTAGCCCAAAGTATAAAGTATAAAGTATAAATAAATGCTTGGAGCGAGTGGAGAAGAATCGACAAACCTTGGTGCAGAATCCCATAGAACCTATGTAGATACTCAGCCCTTAAGGAAGTGGAACACAGCTCCCCACTCTAACTGTGGTGACACAGTGACATTCTTCCAGACAGTACAGTGAGAAAAAGAGTAACTTCACACCCACTACCTCAAGTCCTGTGGTCAAGGTTAACATCAACGGGAATAAGCCATATGGACAGAATGCAGTGGGATTAGCACTTGGCCTCTCTGTTCTTCTTCCCCAAACACATTACTCCACTCATGACAAAACGCCAGACAAATCCCAACTGAGGGGCATTCTAAACAACATGCCTGACAAGTAATCCTCACAACTGTGAAGGTCATCCGATACAAAGGAAGGCTGAGAAACTCACAGCCAAGAGGAACCTCAGGAGACATGATGACTTAATATAATGGGGCATCTCAGACAGTATCCTGGAAAAGGGACGTTAGGAAAAGCTAAGGAATCTACATGAAGTATGGACTTTAGTTCATAATAATGGATCGATATTGGTTCATTCATGGTTACCAATGTGCTATACATACCAATCATCGGGGAAACGGCGGGGGGTGGGGGGCGGGGGAGAGGATACAGGATCGCCTTGTACTTTCTTTGCAATAATTCTGTAAACCTAGTAACATTTTTTAAAAAGCTTATTTAAACAAATTTAAAAAAGCAGACTGGGGCGCCTGGGTGGCTCAGTCGTTAAGCGTCTGCCTTCGGTTCAGGGCGTGATCCCGGCGTTCTGGGATCGAGCCCCACATCAGGCTCCTCTGCTGGAAGCCTGCTTCTTCCTCCCCCACTCCCCCTGCTTGTGTTCCCTCTCTCGCTGGCTGTCTCTATCTCTGTCAAATGAATAAATAAAATCTTAAAAAAAAAAAAAAAGAAGCAGACTGCCACTGAGCAGGGGTAAACTCCCCAGGTGTTTAGAGAAGAAGGGGTCACCGATAGCAGGTGAGGCAGCTTGCAGCCTGAGTGTCAGACTATCGACCCTCACTCTCCACCCCAGCAAGTTACTCAAAAGGCTCACATCCCAGCCCCTCTCGCCCTGAGGTGAGAGAAGAGGACTAAACACAGCTCCGAGCTCTGAAAGCTCCCGGGAGGACAACTGGGCCGCACACGGGCAGTGCTTACAACGGGCACAGAGGGAGGGCCCAGAAAAGACTCCTTGTTACGCCTCCAGGCTCAGAGCCCCACGCTGCCAGGGACACACATGACCAACGGCGTCACTACTCTCACGGAGTCCCCGTTTAATAAGAGCAACAACTATAATACAGTGCACGCTAAAATACACCTGAGGAGAGACAGAGACCGCAGCAGACCTGAACAAAGCACAGAGAAATCAGAATTTCCTAGCAAAGGTTTCCATTTGAAGTGGGCCTTGAAGCCTAGACAGCAGGCAGGCAGCAAAGGGGGAGAATTCCAGAGAAAGGAAGAAGAGGACAGGCAGGACAAACTGGACACCACACATTCCAAGACCAGTAAGAAAGTTAGTGCGGCCACAGAACCGGACAATGACGGAAGAGAAGTGGAGCCAGCCTGGGAGGCCCCTGCCCGCCAGCTGGGAACTCTGTGTTCCGTTCACAGGCAATAGGGAGCCACTGACAGTGTTTGAGCAGAGGCATGACAGACCTCGCCCTGGTCCAGAAGCTGTGTGCTGGGGCGGGGGGGGAGCCCGCCAGCTCTGCCAACACAGCGTACTCCGGGAGGCCGGACGCACACCTGCCATGGACACACACAGGAGAAGCTCCCTTCTCTCTGCAGGAGGACACTGGATTCTCCAAGGAGCAGCCTGAGCGCCCAGCCATGCAATTAAATGCACGGGCGTCTGGGAATGGATTAAAGTGAAAATCGTAAATCAATACCATGTCTTTCACTAAACCATCTGGCTACTCTCTCCCCACTGGCCCCTTAGTGGGGTACAGTTGTTTAAAGGCAGCCAAACTCTTACTTAAATTAAGTGTCATCCCTGCTAAATGACAACCACATGAGCAAGCCAACAACAACATCTAATCAGGTTTGGAAAAAAGGAGCGGAGGGAGGGGCGGGCTGGGGCGGAAGACGGCAGGTGCCGGGAGAAGAGTCCAGTCAGGGCTCAGATCAGTAGGGTCGGTGCTGAGGAAAGGCGGAGGGCTGCCCAGCACCCATCCGAGGAGGGCCTCATCTGTTAGCAACACCTGGCATCCTGCTGGTCGGCATCCCACGCTCTTTCAGAAATCCCAGTCAGGAGAATCCAACTTTTTATTGTGACCTCAAAGTCCAAAGCTGAGAAGACTGCCCAGCCCAGCTCCCCAGGCAGGACAGAACCTTGGAGTCTGAGCCTCCCACCATGCAGACAGCCCGACCCAAAGCTGGCCTGGTTTCGGCACTCACACCCGAACCGAGCCAGACTGGATTCCAATCCCTCATGACCTCTGCCGCTTGTTCAATAAGGAATGGCAGCTTTCTACACCATCCAGAGAAGACAAGTTTCTGGAGGCTCAGAGCCTCCCTTCCATTCGGTTATCTTTACCAGGACCTCACCTTGGTGTTTCAGTGAACGAAGAAAGGAAAGGAAGGAGAGGGAAGGAGAGACAAACCAACCCGTGTGCCCACAAGCCTCAGCATGACGACATCTCCCCCACCAACCGCACGTGGATTTCTAGACCTTCGCTTTTCCAAGCAGGCAGCCTCCACGGGGACCCTGCCGCCCCACTCTCTCTCTGAGCGGCCTGATCCTGTTAATGAGCTGTTTCCACAGCTGTGCCAGCTGAGGACAGAGGACCAGGGAAGAACAGGTTGGTTTGGAAGCTGTACCCAAGCAAACTGGCTCAGCCAGCAGCTCCAGGGAAGCAGAGACAGGATGGGTCCAGTATCAGCAGGACGGAGCAATGCGGACTACCGCCAACTCTGTGCAGGAGAGGCCTGGAGGGGAGGTCAAGGCCACACTCTGTGCTAACACATGATGCCCACCTACAGACGGGGATCCTTAGAGGGAGTACCTAGTGGGAATGTCGGTCTGCCTTAGAGCAGCAGCATAGCAGTGAGGAGCCCAGGTACCAGAGCCAGATTCCTAGCCATTTACGGACTGCATGACCTTGGGCAAGTGACTGAGCTCCTCTTCATAAAGACGCACCCCAGGCCAAGTGCTTAGAACAGCACCTGTTACCCAACAACTAACGAGTGCGAGGGTCGACTTGCTGTCATTGGTATACTCGACCTTGATTCTTGCTTCTTACGTGTCTGATGTTGGGGGTACCCATGTACCTAGAAGAAATGAAACCATTCCCTCCCTGTTCTTTCCTGGTTTTTCCGTGGGGTAGCTTTTGGGTCATGCCTCTAAAGAATTAAGAGAGCGCCTGGGTGGCTCCATTGGTTAAGTATCGACTGTTGATTTCGGCTCAGGTCATGATCTAGGGGTTGTGAGATCGAGCCCTGCGTCACCCTCCGTGCTCAGCATGGAGTCTGCCTGAGATGCTCTCTCTCCTTCTCCCTCTGCCCCTACCCCTGCTTGTGCGTGCATACACTCTCTCTAAAATAAATAAATCTTTTAAAAAAGAATTAAGAAGGCACCAAATCAAGTTCTAAAATATGAACAACGAATATACACCCAGAACTACTCGAACTGCCTTCTCTTCCAGCTCCTCCTAGGCCAGGATAAACAGAGATCCACTTCGCAGAAGAAAGCCCGGATGTGCGCACCACCGACTGAACAAGCCCCGCGGTGAGGAGACCATTAACAGCGGCAAGAAAGAATGCCCCATCTCCTCAAGAGGGTTAGTGGTGGAGGAAATTGCTAATATCACACTAACAAGGGTGATTCCTACCCGTTAGCAGGATTGAGCTCACTGCGGGGAAGTGATCTGTCATTCCCACAGCTGACTGCCACGCGGTGAGACGCCTCTCCACAGAGACAGAGGACAGGGCAGCGGGAGCAGAGGGACAGGATGGCAGCTGCACCGCTATTTTTCACACCACTGAAAAGCCACTGCACTGGGTGCCATACAGAACAGGCAGACACGGCAGGTTTTCCACCCAGGCCTGGCGATGGGAGCACCAACTCCGCCTAGGGCGGCCACACCAGGTAGGGTTGTGTACCGGCCAGGGGCCCGCGCTGCTGATCTCGCTGCCTTTGGGGTCTGACAACCGCCTCTCTGCGCGCGCACCTGACAGTTTACAAAGCCTTCCGTGTGATGTGTCCTGTAACCTGCAGGAAACAGCTACGAGGCAGACTTGCAAAGATGCCCCTCACTTTCCAAGGGGGAGCCTGAGGTTCAGAGAAGTTAACTTGCCCGAAGTCCCAGCAGTGAAGCAGGAAACACTCTGAGGGCTCCTGCCTCCAAGTCCAGAACAGCTCGTGGGTATGGCTGGACAAGGCTTCCGTCCAGTCGCATCCACAGCAGGGACAGAAAGGAGACTCCCACAACTACTGTATCACCCTGGTCACCGGCCAAGCAGGCAGTGCTACGGACCAGACACCTGTCCCTGCCTTTCATTCCCACAGCAGGACATTGCTCCTGTTTTCCCAAAGAACAAGTTGAGAAATTCACCCCTTGGCTCTCAGGAGGTTGACCACCTGGAGACAGGTTTGTCTCCTCAGGGAGACAAACACATCACGGTAAATGCAGAGACGGAGGTCTCTATAGAAGGGAGGAACGATCCAACTGTCTTGTGGGAGATAAGCAGAAGTTCTGCTGAGTCCTGATCGGACAGACTCCAGCCCTGTTGGGAAAGGGGTGCTTCCCAGACCGGGGGTGGGGGCGGGGAGCAGGAGCAGACACAGGCCCCAACAGGACCATCACCACGGCCTGAGGTTCCCAGCAGAACCCCGTGTGTCTCGCAGACTTCAGCCCGCAGGTGATGCACCATCACCAAATGGTTTCAGGCAGGACAATTCCCGCAGACTCGCCTGTAGTCAGAAGAGCCGGGCAGCTGTGCAGCGGGTGGGGAGGGTGCGGTCAAGCCTGGGGCTGAGCCACAGTGTGGAGGGCTACTGCAATGGTCTATGCAGTAACAGGACATGGCCCTCCTCCCCAGCCAGGTAGGGCTTCACAGGAGACACACGTTTGAGTAATATTTGAGAGGCCCAATCAGTAAAGGTGACTGATGTGGGGGCAGTAAGGTGACCGATGTGGGGGCAGTAAGGTGACCCTGAGGTTTCTGGCTTCCATTCCTGCATGGATAAGATGCCCGCAATGAGATAAGCAAACGTGAGGAGAAAAAAGACTCAGGGGAGAGAGTTCACAGCAAAGAGAAGAGACTGTGGAAATGATGAATTCCGTTTTGGACATACTGAATTGAAGGCGCCTTTGGGACATCCAAATGGGCATGTCACACAGGATGTACGGGTCTCAAACTCTAAAGAGAAGTTTATAAAAATCAAATGATGGCCTTACTTACACCCAGCGCTGTACACCGTCTGGCAGGGTTCCCAGACCGGAGAAAGGCACAGTCAGGGGCACAGAAGCCACTGCCCAGACTGACATTTGGTAACATGGAACCCGGCAGCATGTTCTCGGAGGACGTCTGAGCCAGGAGTAAGCGGGCTGTAGTCCCGTGATGGTTCTGACACCACAACCATACCAGGTTCAAGCTCTGGACAGAATCCCAATTTCCCCCGCCTGTGACTCAGGGAGAGTGAGTCAGCCTCTCTGCGCCTCTGTTTCCTCCATCTGTAAAATGGGACGAGGACCATGCCTATGCCACATAGTTGTAGTGAGGATCAAGTCACGTAAGACTGTGAAGCCTCTAGCCAGAGCCTGACACCGTGACACAGCTCACAGCACAATCTCTATTCAAATTTGCTCATTACTGACGAGGACAACAGCAATGTCATTAGTTCGAGTGAGTCATTTCTCTCTGAGGACCCTTCTCTGTAAAGTGGGGTAAGACTTGCTTTTTATGGGGTTCCTGGAGACTAAAATTAGAGGACAGTGGACATCAACATGGACTTAACTATGAAGTAAGTACTCCTAAGGACCGGATCGGACCTTTCGGCAGGGGTCTGAGAGGTCTCCCCGCCAGCAGCTCAGGTCCTCCGTGAGCCGAGCTGAGGAGGCTGTGCTCCCCGGCTGTGCATCCCTGTCCTTGCATACGTGGCTCAGGACCCACGGAGGAAACAGCCACGCGCTAAGGCCTGCATGATGTGCTGAGTGCAAGACATCCAAGATAGCGTGCTACTCAATTAAAAGGAACAAAATTTGACATAGGTTACAATATGGATAGTCCTTGAAAACATCATTCTTAGTGAAATACGTCAGAAAAAGGCAAATATTGTAGGAGATTCCACTTACAGGGGGACTCTGGAAAAGGCAAAATCGTAGAGACAGCAGGCAGGATAGAGGTTACCAGGCGCTGAGCGAAAAGTGGAGATTACTGTGTAATGGGTACAGAGCTCAGGTTGGGGACAATGAGAAGGTTTTGGATATAGATAGTGTTGATGGACACAGAATTGTGAACATATTTAAGATTTTATTTGTCAGAGAGAACAAGCAGGGGGAGCGACAGGCAGAGGGAGAAGCAGACTTGCCGCTGAGCAAGGAGCCCGACACAGGACTTGATTCAGGATCCTGGGATCATGACCTGAGCTGAAGGCAGATGCTTCACCAACTGGGCCACCCAGGCGTCCTGAGAATTGTGAACTTACTTAATACCACTGAGTTGTAGACTTATAAATGGTTAAAATATAAGTATTATGGATATTTAAAAATCCACAGAAGTCATCAACACAAGGAGTAGCTGCTCAGTTACTAACGGCAGAAACATGAACAAATGGGTCCCCAAAGGCCCGCTGGTGTAGCAGCAAGGAAATGCGGTTCTTCCTGTCCTCCTGGTGTGATGGAGAAACATCGCCACTTCAGGCCTTAAGCGGGTCATGCAAGCATCTGGGGACTGGACTGGGCAATATTCAAATGCTCCCATGGAAACACAATTACATATGTCTTACTCTTGAGCATAAATGGCCATAATAAAGACAGCTTCTTTAAAAGCAGAAGGGTGTTTGGCTTTGATAATAACTGATTTTTATGAACTCTTCTGCTGAAGGACAATTCATTTAGCAGTTCTGCTACAGTTTTAAACTCCTTCCCGAATCGCTCATCTTAGGACAGAACCAAAGCTTCTCGCGCAGTGAGACTTTTCAGTCCAGTAGAGATTCATGGGAAAGATAAACGCATTTTCTCATGTGTGGTCAGGCATTCAGCAGGTACCAAGTGAACCAGATTCTCATGAAGTGTGATCTACCATCCCTACCTGGGACCCTTGAGCCTCCAGACACACTGATCTTCTTGCTGTTCCTTGAACCCACAAAGCCCATTTCTACCCCAGGACCTTTGCACTTACTGTCCCCTCTGTCTGGGTATCTTCCTTCAGATATTCACATGGTCCTCCCTCCCTTCCATATTCACATCTCTAGGGATTCAAAGATCACCATGACGCAGAGGTCTTTTCCAAAAATCCGTATAAAATAGTACCCACCCCCTACCTCCTGACACTATCCTATTTTCCGCTCTGTATTCCTGCAGAGAATTCACATGTGATACAGTATGTTAATGGTCTCCTCCCCTACCTCCAATCCCAACCACCAGAACAGAAGCTCTAGGCAGACAAGGACTTTGTTTTGCAGACTGCTGTATCCCCAGGGCCTAAAATAATACTGGCTCATAAAAGGAGTCGATACATTTTTTTTTTTAAAAAAACGAGTACAGGAAAAAAATGAGGTTCTGCTCTTGGCACACCATTCTTCATACTGATGAGAATGCCTCGCCCTAGTTCCCCTAAGAAAGCAATGATTTGTTCTTCCTTCGGCTGAGAAGACAGCTGTAACCTCTCCATCACACGCTGCTCAAGCCACATCAAGTGTTTTCCGAAGTTCAATAAAGTCTGGCCCCTTTTTAAAGAAAAGAAAAAAAAAAGCTTTCGCAAACATTCAGCATTTGAATGAATACATGATATGTGCTGTAGTCATACTATGGAACATTATCTGGGAATAAAAAGAAATGAAGTGCTGATACACGCCACAACGTAAATGAAGCTTGTAAACGTGATGCTAAATCAAAGAAGCCAGACGTTAGAGGCCGTGTGTCGTAGGATGCCGTTTCTAGGAAATGTCCAGAACAGACAAAGCCATAAAGACAGAAAGTAGATTAGTGGTTGCCTAGGGCTGGGGGCCTCAGGGGAGAGCTTGAGAGGTGCTGGCTAAGGAGTGTAATTTCTTTTTGGGGTGATGAAAATGCTCTAAACTTGACTGTGCGGATGGTTGCTCAACACTGGGAACAGACTAAACACCGATGAATTATGTCCCTGAAACAGGTGAATTGCAGGGTATGTGAATTAAGTGTCCATAAAGTCGCTACCAAAACGAGCTCCGACAAATCATGTTTGTCACAACATCATTGCACACATGCAGCCTAAAACTAGATAGAACGTACTCACGCATCCAGGTCTGATACGAATTTCTAAATTAAACACAATTATATGCCCAATCAATTCAAAGGAAAGCTGTTTGTGTCAGAGAAGTTTTGTTTTTTTTAGATTTTATTTATTTACTTGACAGAGAGACAGCCAGCCAGAGAGAGAGGGAACACAAGCAGGGGGAGTGGGAGAGGAAGAAGCAGGCTCGCAGCAGAGCAGGTAGCCTGATCCAGGGCTCGATCCCAGGACCCTGGGATCATGCCCTGAGCCGAAGGCAGACGCTTAACAATCGTTTGTTATTTCAGTGAAATCCTATCACTGGCCACCTTGCCCAAATTCTCTTAAATGTGGCGCTCACAAACTCAGGGTGACACTCTGCATTGCGACAACCAGGATGGCCCGGGTGCCAACACGTCAGAAGAGCTGCTGGAAGCAAGCAGAACGGGCACCGGTCCCAGCAGCCACCAACAACCCCCCTGCCCCCGCCCCCCGGGAGCACGCTGTGCACCCCTCCCTCAGCCCCACGCTCCACCCACCAAACCCACTTTCTGCCGCTTCCCTCTGTCCAAACTGCTGCGCGGTCTTCCAGTCACCTGCCCCTCCTGTCATGGGAATTCGTTACGACTGAGGATGAACTTTTCTTTCTCTACAGTGCGTGACAATCACGGACGAAGTGCTTGGTGCCAACACCGGCAGACAAACACCACTGGGGATGGTGAATCAGTTCACGGCACAAGGCAGAGGGCAGCCCTCCGACAACCCGGAACAGGCTTAGGTGACTTTACCAGGATCAAATGAAAACACCGAATTTTAAAATTCTTCCAGAGGATTCTCAGACCCTGGAGAACATGCTTATAGATGCCAAGAGTGCCACGGAACCCCTTCTGAGAAGCCCTCATCTACAGAGGAAGGAAAAAAGTAACTGATACACAAAGCTGATGGGTCTTTAATAGCGAACCTTGCCTGGCTACCTGTGTGTGTCCAGCAGCCAACCTGCATGGTTTTCTGACCCCACTGTCCCTGCCTGATACACACTAGTTCGGAAGGAGGGGAAGGGGGCGCCTGGCTGGTGCAGTTGGTTGAGCATCTAACTCTTGATTTCAGCTCAGGTCATGCTCTCAGGGTCCTGGAATCAAGGCCCAGGCTGGGCTCTGCACTCGGTGGGGAGTCTGGTGGAGATTCTCTCTCTCCCTCTCCCGCTGCCCCTCCCCCCCACCTCTCTAAAATAAATAAATCTTTCAAAAAAAAAAAAGGAGGGGAAGGAACTATTATTTATGGAGCACAATACATGCTGGGCTTTGCTCAGTGCTTTACAAACACATATGTGACTGCAAGATGCATCTGCCAGGATGACATCCCAGTTTCACTGATTATTAACAAAGGCCAACGCGGTAAGAAACTTTTCCCGTCATTCAGGCAGCAAACAGAAGGACAGGATTTGAGCAGACGGTGTCCTGGCCCCACACTAGAGCACCTCAGTGAAGGGGTGGGATCTTTCCAATCTCTGATACGAAAGCCCAACACTCTGATCCCATCGTAGGGGGCAGAACGGGGACACCCCCACCCCATGAGGTCCCCGACCTGATCTCCAAACCCTGTGAGTGTGTTACCCTTACAAGGCAAAGGGGGCTCCGCCCTGTCCTTCAATTACAGGCTCTGAGATGGGGAGATGAACCTGGATCGTTAGGGGAGGACAGGAAGGAGAGGCCCATGTACTGACAAGGGTCCCGGTGATGGGAAGGGGAAGGAAGGAAGGTCAGAGCAGAGGTCACAGGGCCGGGACTGCTGGCTCGGAAGATGGCAGGGGGTCCGGGGCCCAGGAATTTAGGCAGCCTCTAGAAGCTGGGAAAGTAAGGGCACAGATTCTCTCCTAGGGCCTCAAGAAGGAAAGCAGCCCTGCCAACTCCTTGATTTAAGCCCCATTTCAAAATTTTGACCTCCAGAACTTTCAGACAATAAACTTGAATTGTGTTAGGCCTGTACATTTACAATAATCGGTTACGGCAGCCATGGGGAATCACAGGGCCATACTAAGGTAACGAGAGAGGGGTCTGCGTTGCCACCTAAGCTGTTCCGAGGTAGACGTGCCAGCCCTGAACTTGAGAAGGAAAAGGAGTACTGACAAAGGAACATGTGATGCTGCGGGAAACCTCACAGGGAGAGGGTTATGCACAGGGGGATGGGATGCCGTGGCTTACTGGCAGCAACGGGGAGGAAAGGCGGCAGGGACAGGAGGCCCTCGCAAGGGCTGACACTGCCCATATAGCCTGCCAGCCCGCCCAGGACCGGATATTCTCCCAAGACAGCATCCAGGGCCATTTCACATTGGGGGTTTTCTCCCCTTGAGAAAAGGTTCTGGAAGAGTCAGCAATACCAGAAGGGAGCTATGGGAGAAGGGAGGGCTTAGCCACTTCCTGGTCACCAGCCATTTTGTTCAAGGCCACCTACCCAAGCCTATGCCTGAGCAGCCACATTTGAGAAATCGAGTCACCACTAGACAGAAAACTCTGATTCCACACAGGACCCCCGTGAAAGCTGTTCACAGCGTGGCCGAGAGTTCATCCAGCCCACAGCCAGAGAAGCCTCAACAGGAGACCAGCCATCCCCAGCGCATCTGGACGCAAGCACACACGCGGCTGCGGGTCCAGGCTACACTAGCTTCCATTAGGCTGTGTCACGTTTCTATGGCAGGGATCCGTCCCTTGGTCTTTTCACAGCCAGAAATCTGGTCTTTGGCCACAAGGACAGCTGTCTGTCCCCTTTCCCCGCACCAAAGCCCCAGCAAGATGCCTCTCTCCTTCCCCTCCTGAGGCTCCCCTTCTAGAAGCTACAGGTGGTTCCAAAGGTGAGGAAGTCACGGAACAGCAGGTGCCACACCGGAGCCCACAGCATTCCTCCTTCCCACCACCCCCCCACCAGAACCTCCCTGCGTTTCACTGCCTAATGCTCACATGGTTATCATCGAAGATTAATTTTCTCAGTCAGTCAAGTTAAGTCTACTGAGCACAGGCTGTCATGCTGACAGCCTGAAAAGTCACTCAAGTGCTGCAAAGAGAGGGATGAGGTGCCCAAGAACGCAGGGAGGGACAAAATGACCTGGGGGGGGGCCCTCCCCAAGGAAGTGAGGTTCGCACTGAAATCTGTAAGACAACACTGGCCCTTAAAAGGACTTACATGATGCCACACGGTGTCTCTTGGGGTGTTTATCTGCATTTACAAAATGCTTTGAAACCCAAAGGAAGGTATAAAAATGATACAGATGAATATAAACAGCCCTTTATGGGTTACAAAGTATCTTTTCATGCATTATCCCAGATTTGACAACAGCACCGACGAGACATGAAGTCTCATCCTCTCCCTCTTATAAGCGAGGAAGCGGAGATTAACGGTTACACCTTCTATCAAGAAGACTCACACCCCAACTCTCACTAGTCGTCACTGAGAGCTCTAACTGCACAGTGCGCTTTCCCAGGGAAGCTAAAAAGGGCAGGGACAGGGACTGGTGATCACACTGGGAACAAAAGACATGCAAATCACAGCAAATATTTGCCTGCTACATTCCCCTCCACACACAGCAGGCACGGCAGTGCAAAGCCAGCAGGCCGGACCCACCCTTCCTCCCCTTCCACCAGAAACCTTCAAGCAAGCAGCCCCAGTTCAAACCAAACCAACCCTGGGCTCACACAGAACTTCTCTCAACTCTGTTGACGGTTCTCAAGCTGCTCAGCTGGGGGAGGGTGGTCCGTATCCCCTCCTCTCTCCTCTCCTTCCAACTGGCACCTGCTTGGACACCGGGATCGTTGGTAGACAACAAGCAGGACAATCATCCAGTGCTTCCGGGGAGTATAAGCTTCCCTCCTGCCTGGGCTGCTCCAGGGATCAGAGGGTAACATGCGAATCCCCACACCAGGCAGCGGGCAGGGTGGGGAAAGGACCAGGGCCAGAATCAGAAGGCCTGCTGGGTTGGTCTGGGCTCCCACACTTGCTTCTCCTCCCTCGTAGACCACAAGCAAGGCAGGTGGGATTGACTGAACAGGCCCCCATAGATGTCCACATGCTAACTCCTGGACCCTGGGATTGTTAGCGTATGTGGCAAAAAGGACTTTACAGATGTAAGAATCAAAAGATAGGAAGATTATCCTGGACAATGCAGGGGGCCCAGCGTCATCACAAGGGCCCTTGTAAGAGGGAGGCAGGAGGGTCAGAGTCAGAGGAGAGGGTGTGGAGATGGAAGCAGAGGTCAGTGATGAGAACACAAGACAAGCACCGTGGGCAGCCTCTGGAAGCCAGAAAAGGCAAGGAACAGATTCCTAAAGCCTCCAGAAGTAACAGAGCCCGGTGAGACTTCTCAGTCTAGCCCCCATGATGCATTTCAAATTTCTGACCTCCAGGACCATAAGCTAATGAGTCTGTGTGGTTTTAAACCAGTAAGTTTGTGGTGATTTGTTACGGAAGCAATAGCAAGTCCTCCCTGTTTCCTCAAACTGGGCTAGATCTCCAGTTACACACTTCCTAACTTCTTGCCCCTCGCCTAATAACCTAGACAGTTATTCGTGTGCTTGTCTCGTCCACGGCCAAATACCAGCACCTAACAGAATATTCGGATGTTAGCAAAGCTCAAGAAATAGCTGCAGAATGGAGGAATGAACGGACTCACGTACGTCATGCTGGTAGACACTGAGCCAGGTGTCCCCGTCCTCCTCGTCTGCCCCATCTGCCTACTTCTCACACAGGAGAGCAACCAGGAACACGCAGAGCGATCAAATATATGCGAATGCAGGATTAAGTTGTAAATGGAGGAGTTCTAAATAACGCTCGAGTGAAAGAGCAAAAGGAAGCACTCAACACCCTTCCCCAGCAAAGTGGGGCTGGCTCTCCTGCTCCTCGAGTCTTCCTCTGCCACCTGCCGGGTCTCAGGCACTCATTAAACACCCTGCCCTGGGAGCAGGCCAACCCTGCCCACCAGGAGCCTAAGCTAGGGCTGTATGCCCAGGCAGAGGACACCAGGGACCAGGGCAGGCTGGAAGGGGCTCTACTTGGGGAGCAGCAGAGAAGCAGAAGGTGAAAGGTTACACTCAGGAGAGATCTTCTAAGAAGTCCTGATGACTCACTCCACGTAGGTGCCACCTCGTACCAAGAACGGTGTGACACTGAAGCTACAGATATTCACAACCCCAAACCCAGTCCTCAGAAGTACAAGGAACCCCCCATGCCCTGGCATGGGGCAGTTCGGCCAGCAAGCCTTGGTGACAGCAGGCAGCCTGGCAATCCACTGTGAATGCTCTGCTTCCTGACCCCCCCCCGAAGAACCCCCCCCCATGCTTAGTGCTTCCCACCCCAACAGATCCTTTCCAGAAAAGGAAGCCCATCTATTTAAAGATCCAGGATCAAGAAGGCACACATTACCAAAAAAAAAAAAAAAGAAAGAAAGAAATCTTGAAACCCTTGTGTACCATGGGTGAGAATTTTAAATGATACAACCATTATGGAAGAAAATACAAAACATTAAAAATAGAATTGCCATATAATTCGGCTATCCCATATCTGGGTATAGAGCCAAAAGAATTCAAAGCAGGATCTCAAAGAGATATTTGCACATCCATGTTCACTGCAGCATTATTCATAAAAGCCAAAAGGGAGAAGAGACCCAAGTGCCCATCAACAGATGAATGAATAAAGAAAATGTGTTAATTATATACATACAATTGACTAGTACACAGTCTCATAAAGGAAGGAAATCCTGTCACATGCCACAGCAGAGATGAACCTCAAGGATATTATGCTAAATGAATTAAGCCAGTCACAAAATGACAAATACAGTAGGATTCCATTTATGAGGTATCTAAGCAGCCAAAATCATAGAAACCAGAATATAAAGGTGGTTGCCAAGGGCTGGGGGAAGAGGGAAAGAGAACTGGTGCTTCATACAGAGTTTGTTATGCAAGAGGAAGAAGTTTTGGAAAGATCATGGCACGATGTGAACACCAGCACTGAACTCCACATTTAAAAATGGTCACATTTAATGTTGTGTTTTTTAAACATTTTAAAAATCTTGAAAGTACATTATAATCGGAAAAAGAAAAAAAAAAATACCCAAAACAGGGAACATAAATTTTAAAAGAAAATCTATACAGCCAGAGAACAAATGAGAAATAGACTGGGGGGGGGGGGCAGCAGGGGGAGGGGAGGGAAGAAGATGAAGAACACGGGTCAAATCAACACAGTCGGGGCATCTGCGTGGCTCAATTGGTTAAGCGTCTGCCTTCGGCTCAGGTCATGATCCCAGCAACTTGGGCTCGAGCTCCACATCTGGCTCCCTGCTCAGCAGGGAGTCTGCTTCTCCCTCTCCCTCTGCCCCTCACCCCACTCATGCTTTCTCTCTCTCTCTCTCAATAAATAAATAAATAAAATCTTTAAAAACAACAACAAATCAACAAAGTCCACATATTCAGTGCAGAGTCCACACCACAGTGGGGAACTGAGGAAGGAAGAAGGGCCAATACACCTGCTGTGGCCCCAGCCCTGAGGATGAACGTGGCCCCCCTCCGGCCAGCCACTTCTCCTTCTGTGGGCTTCCTTCTGTGTGCACTGCCCCACCCTCCATCCCGTGCAGAGCACCGGAGAGATTGGGGAAACGAGCACGTAAAGGGTTTGGCAAGGCCCCCAGATGTAAGACACCGTGATCCTTATCACAGCAGCTTCTCGGAGGTCCAGCCCTCTGTGCTGGCCACGCTGGGAGGCCTGCATCTTCGAATCTGCAAGAGCATCCAGCCACCCAATCCCCAAAGTGTCCTGCCCAGCGTTGGCCTGGCACCAGGCCACATACAAAGAAAGTCAGGAATAGTCCTTTACACAGAAATCCCAGGCCTTGGTTCTTGACAACTGTAATTACAGCCAAAACAGCTCTTGAAAGGGAGAGAGGCAGAGAAAACAGCAGCCTGGACCGAGCAGTGAATTGGGGGTTTCGGAGTAAAACACACAGCCAGAGCGCTCGCTGTTATGGCGGCCCGTCTAAACAAGGGCCCGGCCAGCCAGACCAAGCAGCTTTCTGGCCAATGTATTTCTCCCTCTAATTTAATGAGCTGCTTGCTCATTAAGCACTGGAAGCAGGTCACAGGGACAGGAGCTCCTGGCGCAGGGCCACGCGGGCTAACAGGTGACGAGGGCAGGGGAGACGGGGCCGCTCCAGCCCCGCAGGCCCCCAGCTCCCAGGGCATGACCAGTCCTGCCAGACACCCCAGCCCTCCACAGCTTTGAGGAGAGGTTTTCCGCACAGGTAAGCTCTGTTCCTTCTACAAAGCGGTGCTTCTGTCTGCACTCCCTCACTGGGGAAGTTCCATGTCCCAACCCTTTGGTTCACCAACTGGGCCCACATCACCCACATCAGCGTCAAAGAGCCGGGTCCCAGAGGGGGCAGCACCGTGCTGGGTGGGACCTAGAACAACTTACTTAGCCTCCCCACCTACAAAACATGACACTATCCTCACCTTGTCTAGAGCAGTTGCAAATAATAGATAATAAATTATTTTCTACACTAAAAGGCCAACTGAAGTACCTGACACGTAGTATCACTCCTGACAGCTAATATTAACAGTGATATGACTCTAATTATGATAAGGGTATTAATAACAATGTATTTCCTGTGTCTTAGTCAAATATGAAGAAAAGAGGGACGTTTCTGGTGAAACCCCAAGGACAGGCCAGCCCCAGGTCCAGCCCCTCATAGCTGCAACAGTGCCAAGCTCGGTGAGAGCAGGTGGCCAACCCAGCCACGGGAAGCCCCACCCAACACCCCCTTGTCAAGGCTGCTGTGCTCTCTATCTGAGCGGGAAGGCGAAGGAAGAAAAGAGGAGAGGCCTGGGATACACTGAATGGCAAGCCTGAAGCCACAGGGACGAAGGATCTCACGTGGGCTCTTGAGACCAAGTGGGGTACTGCACTCAGGCCACATGCCCACCACTTCCTAGACACGGTGACCCCTCACAACCCCTCCGAGCTTCAGTTTAATCTCAAAAATGAGGGTAACAAGACCCCCCCCACACTCCACAACTTGCTGTGACCACTGAACGAACCCATGTGTAAGGGCTTTGAAGCAACTCCCACATCGATGAAAAACGGCATTTTTTTTTAATCGTTTCGACAAATTCAACTTAAAAAATGCTTAAGGACTGGGAGGATCAAGGCAGTGAAAAAGTTAACTTTAGTTGGTTTTTTTGTTTTGTTTTGTTTTTTTTGAAGTGGGCTCCACACCCATAATGGAGCCCAATGCAGGGCTTGAACTCACGACCCTGAGATCAAGACCTGAGCTAAGATCAAGAGTCAGACGCCTAACTGACTGAGCCACCCAGCCACCCCGAAAAAGTTATTTTAATAAGCTAATGGACTGCTCAGAGAAACAGGAGCAAACATACTAATTTTCTTCCCCAAACTGCTGACGCTGAACTGGGGTTTCTGTGGATGGGATGAACTGGCTGGAAATAAAATTGGCAAAAGCCAACTGAAGCTCCCAACATCTGCTATAGTTTCTCCATTTAGGTAGTAGATTCTTCTGGAGGCAAAGAGCCCAAACCAGGCTACACCCAGGATGACCGATCCAGCCACCTCCAACACCCATTCTCTCCAAAAAGTCCTGCAAATTCCATTCGACCAATCCCAAACCTACCTTCGAAATGTACAATTTTAAAGCAGCTTCTATTTCAATGCAGACCACACGGATAAATTCCTTCACTGTGATCAGAAGACAACTTAATTCTTGTTCAATCCCTGCTCTGTGTATCAGAGTCAGAAAGCAACAGGCTGGAATGTTTACCAGACTCTGCTAAAAGATCCCCAAAATGCTAGACAGAGGAGAACGTACACACTTTCGGAGCCTAAAGCAATGGACCACGGAAATTTTGCCTGAAATTCCACATTTGTTCTTAAAAATACAAGTCAACCTTCTTATATACCATAGTAAATTGCTTTACTTTTTTAATGCTTTGAGCCAATTAGCAACTAATTCTCAAACATTTTCCCTAAAATCTGAATAACTAAAGATCCTTCACCATTCTCACTCACTCCCCAGCAGACCGCACACGCCCTCAAGCTACGTGCATCTCCGTTTCAGAAGCAACAGGCCAGGAAAGGGGGGAGCAGAGTGTCCCTCCAGCCATCACATCCATCTTAACCTTAGCCTTTAATCAAGATCAATCACCCAACTCAGAACGGCTTCCCTGGAGACTACACGGAGCAGGGTCTGGGGTTTGCCGTGGGTGCAGCCACCCACGCCGGTACCCCCAGCACCATCCAAAGGGCCGACAACGAAGATGCTGGGGTCTGACTCCACACAGCCCCCTCTCCAGCCACTCACCCGGATCCGGCGCATGGCAGCCACGATCTCCACTCTGCTGTTGGGCCTCGGCACATCCAGGCTTCCGACGTACTGCAGGGAGGAAGCAAGCACTCAGTGAGAAGAGGGTGGCGAGGGTGTCGGCTCACAGAATGTTAGCAGGAGGAGGACATCCAGTTAAGCTCTCTCTTTTGCAGAGGAGGAAAGAGCCAAAGGGGCGTCTTGTTCGGGGACGACTTCTAACTTCATAAAGAACTAAACAAGAGACCACTGCTTCCTCTTCCATCTGGCTCCTGATCAGAAACGCGGTGGAGCCCGGCGCTCCACTGAGCAGGCTCCTGAGTCCGGAAGACTTGGGCGCGCTCAATCCCCCACTGCTGTCCTTGGGGCAGGGTACTTTGCCTTTGTCTCTTTGGTAAAATGGGATTTGGGGAAAGATCAAATGACAGAAGGTATAAATCTCTTACACAAAGATGCTTTGTTTATATTACAGCATCCTGCCCCCCTCAAAAAGGAATATATGTTGGTTTGTTTTTGTTTTTGTTTTTTTCAATTAATGGCATTTCAGTGAGTTAGCCCTGGATGTTATAGAGACCTCATACACTTGACTAAGCTCCTAACTGGAGGAAAGGAACACACTAATTATATCTTTAAAATACAATCTTCTAAAAAAAAAAAAAATTAATCTCCTAAAACTTTTGAGTTATTTTTAAAACCAAATGACACTGAGGTCAATGTTTAATATACAGATACTTCCTCATAGTACACTATTCAAATAAAGCAGAAATACACAGAGCAAAAGAATTAAGTTCCCCCCCCTTGATAGTTTGACACCTCTTACTGTGCACTGATGGACACATACATTCACAGACACAAAGGAATTTATTATACATAAAAAAGTTTCACTCTTCACATTGTTCTGCATGTTGGGTTTGTTTTTGTTTACTCTAAATACAACTTGGACATTTTGCTCTGCCAATGCATATATGACGGCACATGACCTGTGATGGCTCCCCTGACAGACACCTACCCTCTGTCACGAGTAACAACACTGCTTCCATGACCCCATCATCTACAGAGCTCGGAGCTCATCCAAGGAGCTCTGTAGGTTGGACTTCTACAAGTAAGATTGCAAGATCAGAAGTACAGAAATACCTTGAGATCATTCCTTAGTAGGATGAAACAAGAAAAGAGGGGGGACATCTTTTAAGCACATACAATATCAGTTCTCCATATACGCCAACCTGTTCCATACTGACCTACTAGGTCTGCCTTCCCTTTTACATTCGGATTACATAAAATAGCCTGAGGGATGTCCTAGAAATTAACAGACCCAAAATAACTTAAAAGTCTACCTAAGCAAAGACTGCATTCATAAAAGATAAGAAGACAGCCCGTATTTCCTATGGTTACAGGAAGAGAAAGTTCTTTCTGAAATTTGGAGCTAAGGCTAGCCCCAGTACGGAAGGTTCCAAAAGCTAAATACTGCAAAGGATTTCCCCCAGGGAGTGATCCATTCTGTGCTCATACCCTGAGGCACAACCCCAGCAGCCAGGGGTAAGCCGTGAGCGCACTGCCCTCTGGGCCCAAGGCCGACAGCCCCACCACAGCATGAAGGAGCAGTGTACCGGTGGATAAAGCACCTGGCAACTCGCTCGGGTACATGAAGCCCCCTGGATCGAAGAGTGTGGTCGGATTTAAACATGGTTGGGGGTTCTCCCCTCCGAGTTCTGCTAGAGCCCTGCGGCATCATTCAGCATGTCTGTGACCGACACATTCCAGAATGACACGAGGCCTGGGGTTATGACTGCCCAACTTCCCAGGAGCTCCGGCAGTTTCTATAGCGTCCCGGGCCCTGCACACCTGGAGGCTCCTGCCCTGAACTCCGAGCACTCAGACCTTCAGGGGCTCATGTTCCCTCAGTCATCATGTGAGAGCCAGGACCTCAA
Organism: Ailuropoda melanoleuca; assembly: GCF_002007445.2. Classification (NCBI taxonomy): domain Eukaryota; kingdom Metazoa; phylum Chordata; class Mammalia; order Carnivora; family Ursidae; genus Ailuropoda; species Ailuropoda melanoleuca. The sequence goes on from NC_048225.1 coordinate 123,065,155, forward strand.
GACCTAGCAAGGTCACTCGTTACAGTTGAGCCTGGACTGTCCCCCCACACTGACCCCTGCCACAGCAGGAGGGCCTGCTGCCCAGTGAGATCCACTCCGGAGCCGGAACACAAATGCCCAGAGGGGACCTATCCCCACCCTGCTACCTCCACCCAGCCCATCTCTCCCCCTGCAGAAAGGAGGCTGCTGGGCAGAGAACTCCGAAGCAGTCAGGAAACATGAGGTGCAGGGAGGAGGAGAGAGAGGAGAGGTGGCTTTCTGGCTTTGGACAGGTTTCCTTAAAAGGAGCTCACACGAGAACACCCAAACTCTCCACCTGTTAGGGCCTCCCCCACTCCATCCGCCACCCCCCATGCTGGTACGCGTGTTCGCACACACCCTACACTTTCACACGCACATGTGCTCACACACTACACGTGCCACATGTACACAGGCCCCACACACACACTCCTCTCACACTCACTGCACATACTCAGAGCTTAAGTCCATTCACACCATGCACACCCACACTGGACTGCCTTCCTTCCCAACTGTGAAGCCCTAAATCTGCCTTTCTGAGAATCCGTCCAGAGCAGGCAACCCACAAGAGATGCCCTCAGGGTCAAACAGATTAAAAGGAAACCTAAGGCATGGTTCAGGTCCATATCTAGTCAAAAGCTAGATAGTCACACTAACGACATGAGTCACAAGGCAGGAGCACAGTGCCAGGGGAGCAGGGGGAGGTCAGAAAGCCCTCTCCTCGGGGCAAAACCAGTCCGGAAAGTCAGTGCTGCCGTAGGGGCAAGTGTGACCTCACAACCACCTGTGTCAAGCACAAAGCATGACCACCTCCACAACGGACTGCAGTCCATCGGGTTCTTGATCTTGAGACAGAGTGAGTGCAGGACCCAGTCCGGGCCCAGACCCACCTGCTAGAGGCTGGTCCTTACAACTGCTCAACTTCCATGGCCAAGCTTGCCATCATTTCTGGGGTGAATGGGACAGAGGCTCCCCACACTACTTTGGGAAGTTGGCTCCCAGGCCTGAATCCCATCCACCTGCCGAGCTAACAGCCTTTCAAGATCCTGGCTTCTGTCACCTCCTGCAGCTATCAGGCAAAATCCTGCCTTCGGCCAAAGGCTGACACACAGTGACAGGTTCTCGCTCAGAAACGGCATCCCCTCTCTCTGCCTCTCCTGCTGGACCCTGGGTGCCGAGGCTCCTATGGCAACACAGGCAGGTCGGTTCCATGCCCAGGAATCGAATTGTTTCCAGAAAGGAAACTCGTGCTCTCTCTCCCCATCGCCCACACCGTGCTCCTCACCGGGGCTTCCTCGTCTTGATTACCAGCCCCCAGAACATCCACGGGTCGGTCGTTCAAGCCTGAAAGCTGGGGGTCATCCTGCAACAAGCTTCCCCACTTCTCCCTCCCACACTGCCACTACCTCATCCCACAAAACCCTTCCTTCTGACTTCATCTACACAGTGTCCCCTCACCGTTCTCTCCACTGTCCCCAGGGCCCCTCCAACCCCTCCCCACGAGGCTGTCAGAGTGAGCATTCTCCAATGCAAACGCTCTTGCATCACCCCTTAAGAATCCCACCCGCTTGCTGCCAACTGCTCTGAAGAGACCCATCAGAGTCCTCGGCGTGGCTCCCACTGCCCGTGTGGCCTACACCGCACGGCTTCCTCTCACACCACCGGCCCCTTCGTTGTTGTGAAAGGCCTCTCTACATGTGCCCTTCCCTGTACATGGAACGCTCCTCTTCTGCCCTCTCTCCCCAGTCCTCCACCATCCATGGTCCTCAACACATGGCTGCATACAGAACTTCCTCATCACTGGTGAAACGCGACTACCTGGCCGGAATCCTCCAAGGAGGAACATATTCACCCCCGCGCTCCAAGGAGGGGCAGGAGAGGCCTGAGCCCTGGACTCTGACTGGTGCCCCAGCATCAGAGGCAGCGGCCAGCTTCCTCCCATCAGCCAGCCCAGCCCGTGGGGTGCCCCCACTGTGATTCTATAAACTCACCTGACTTCCGTGCCGGCACCTGAGCTGGACCCAGGTGCTCCTCCGGCAGCACACGCCATTCCTGGCTTACCCTGGGATGAAGTACATCAGACCTTTCTGTCGGTGGATTCTTAGCCACCTGGCATTCTGTAAGGCTTCTGCAGGATTCTGTAGGAATCCCTGCTGCGGGGCATCTCATAGGGCTGCTATTCAGAACTACCACCACAGAGCTTGAGGGGAGAATAAAGTAGTTTTAAAATATCCAGGCCTACTTCTTTTTCATCAGCATCAAGAAGAAGAAAAAAAAAACTTATTAGAAGGAAGATGCACTTTGTAGCAGGTAATCAAGATACAAGATCACCGGTGTTCGTCTTATCTGCGGCTTCATCTTTCAGATAAGCAGGAGGTAGCTGCAAATAAGGTTAAACCAAAGGACTTCGGGTATTTTTTGTAAGTTTCTCGACAACCTCAGCCTTGGTGGTAAATTAATACCTCCTGAAATTACTTTCATTTTCTTGCTTCCACTTTCTGGAGATTAACTCCTAGAGACACTGATAAACTGCCCTGTGTGTAGGGTCTTCTGGTCCGTGAATCACAGCACTAAAAAGCAGCAAGACCTAGCAGCCACCCATGGACTTGTTAGACATTCTGCCATCACCTTCTCCAGGAACTCCCTTTAATTTACAAGGTTTCTGTCAACTATTTCCAGAGACTTAAAAAAAAAAAAAAAAAAAAAAAGAATCACATACACAAAACTGATATATGAGTCAAAAATAAATGTATCAGATGATTCTGCCTCTGATAACATTGGAGGAACTGTATCATGGGACTAGGCCTCCAACAAGCAATAAATATCAAGTCTGGGTGAGATTAAAAAAAAAAAAAAAAAGCTTTGCGGAGAACGTACAAGGAGTGAACTGAAACACCAAGTAGGATGTTAGTAACGACGTATCAGTATCAGTATTGACTCAGTCGTAACCAATGCACCGCCCTAATGCAAGATGAGGGGAAACCACGTGTGTATGGGGGGTGGAGGGTGCGGAGGCAGTAAGGGGTATATGGGAACTTGGTCTTTGCCTCCCAATTGTTCTGTAACCCTAAAACATGAAGCCTGTTACTTGAAGTCATAAAAATAAGCTTGCAGGCACTGGAGAGAGACCGACAACAGGCAGGGCTTGGCAGGGAATCAGCCGTGAAACGCAGCGACTGCCCCACACGAGGCTTGGTTTGTGTGGTTTGCACAGCTCCAGCTGGCTAGAGCTCGGGCCCAGAAGCCCAGACAGCCTGTGGGGTCAGGACACCAGAGATGGGACAGCCAAAGGAACCAGAGAATGGGGGGCAGAAATCGCCAACAGAAGGGGGTCCTCCAGGGTGACCCCCGAATCATGTCAACCCTAGCCAGACCCGTGGGTGACCTCCGAACGACACATTTGCATGGGAGATTCCAAGGAGCCCAGGAGAAGGTGGCAGCGGCCCACCCCAGGAGTGGCAGATTTAGGACTTAGGACCAACCACATTAACCATCATGGAGAACAAAAACGAACACTCTTCAGAGGAGAATAGCAGAATCTTGTGTCAAAGGTCTGTTAAAGCCCTACTGACTGGCCAGCATGGGCAAGGCCACAGGGAAAGGCCACAGGGCTATGTTTTCCTGGGGGCAAAAGACAAGGGCCCCCATAAAGGGGTACAATGTAAAGGTCCCTAGATTCTGCCTTCCCAGCTCTGATCTTCTCTTTGAAAACCATGTAGTTAAACAGCCCCAGGCCACGGCAAACGCCAGGTGACATTCAGGAGGAAGCCCCTCCTGTCAGAGAAGGGCAGTGAGGCCCAAAGCAGACAGCAGAACACAGAGGAAGGGCTAGGTCTCCCCAGCTCCTGACCTCCTTGCCTACATCTGGGCAGGTGCTCTCCTTTCAGGTCCAAATCCAGCCTGGCTTCTGTTCTGTCACCCTGCCTACCTTCTCATATCCTCCCCCTCACCCCCCGGTTTCCTGGCCCCACTGCGTCCTCTTCTCAAAAACATACCCAAGCAGTCTGATACCCTGCTGGAATCTAGAAACCACCGGGGGGGGGGGGCCCCATCTGAACTAGTCCCTTAACCAATCCTGTCTTGATACTGTCTAAAAACTTAGAATCAGGGGCTGCTGGGTGGCTCAGTCGGTTAAGCACCTGCCTTTGGCTCGGGTCATGATCTCTGAGTCCTGGGACCGAGCCCCATATTGGGCTCCCTGCTCATTGGAAAGTCTGCTTCTCCCTCTCCCTCTGCCCCTCTCCCCTGACTCTCTCAAATAAAATCTTTAAAAATTTAAGAAAAATAAAAACTTAGAATCATAGAACAGAGGACTTCAAATCCAAAAGGAACCTTAGGAAGCATGTCCAAGAAGACATCACAAAGAACAGTGAAAGAGGAGCATGTAAACGGTACTTAGCAGGGTATCCTGCCAGTCCTTCCTAAACGTCCGTCACTATGACCCACCCAAGCCCTTTTTCCCATTCGCCCTTTGGTTTCCTTCCCGGCATTTTACGCGGTCTGCAGTTGCGGGGTGTGCCTCACCCACACGGTCCTCACCGGCCTCCCACAGGGGAACGGGAGCTCCTGCAGGGTCAGCACCTTGCCCTCTCCGTCCCCATCTCCCCAGCCCTCAGAACAGGGCCCGGCAGAGTAGCACTCAAGTGTCTGCCGAGTGCAGGAGGGGGCGAGAGCAGCCCACGCCCGTTCGGGGAGCTGCCCAAGCCACAGACCTGGGGCCAAGCAGCCCACTCGGCCCGCTCCAGGCCGGCACCACCGCTCCAACGGGAAAGTTCCTCCCCGCCTCCAAAAACGGCTCTTGGTGCCCAGCTGAGCATCCTGCTGAGCGGGATTATGAATGTGACCTGGGTGAAAGTTCTCGCCTCATTTAGCATCGAACAAAGCAGCATTAACTGCTGGCAGCTCGGCCCCAGATTCCAGGGCACACACTCAGCCAATGACCTTCTACTAACCGCTCTGGGGGAGGGGAGGAAAAACGTCGCCTCCGGGTGTCACGGCCCCACTTCTGCAGCCTGCTCTGTGCTCTCCAGGTGTGGAGGTGTGCGGGAGGGGCATGGGAACTTAGAAGTCCCCGTATGGACATTTACCAGTGTCCTCACCCCTGACGGCACCAAGGCAGAAGCCGCCTCAGGGCAGGTTCCCCAGCCCTCCTCTCCCTATACACACACACACACACACACACACACACACAGAAAAGCTTCCAAAATGCTTGAAATGCAGCTGCACACCACATCTTTATTTATTTGTAGTCTAAGAGGAAAGAGGCATTTATATTTCTTCCTCTCTCCCAGCCCATCCAAAAAAGGAAGTACTATTTGAGGGCCATCTGACGTGACTGTGTCACTATTGATCAGGGGCTCAGCGGGGGCCGATGAATGTGCCGGAGATCACAGCAGAATCCTTCCTGCTCCTCACATGAAGGGGCTGGGTGCAAAATCATTGTGGTGACTTGTCTTTATGCTAATGCCATGCGCCCCTCCCCTCCGCACGGGACAGAGGGTCGGACTGAACCATCCAGCGAGCCCACGGAGAGGCTCTTTGGGTTCTTTTAGTTCATTAGCAAAAGCTTGGATGGGTTGGCCCGATTATTTCGCTTTATTATGAGGATCTGAAGGATCTGGGCAAAGGGGCGAGAAAAAGCAGTAAGACAGAAAAAAATGTTCTGGTCTTTCAACTACCAGCTCCTGAATGAAAGCCTCAGCCCACATGAAAATCTGGCTCGCGTCACAGAGGCAGGCGAGCGGCAGAGGCCAGGAAGCACGTTCTACCCTGTCCATGTGGGAGGCTTTCTTGGCCCGTGGCTTACTTCTCCTCTGGGGGGATAAAAAAGGACAAGGGGGACATGGTGACAGCAAAGCGAAACGCTGACCCAGGCTATGTGATAATTAAGTCAACACCTGTGAAACAACCAGGTAAACCAGGAATGGGAAGATGAACAAATACCACAAGATCAGAGGAAAAGTCAGACTCCAAGGACAGAGCTGAAGTGGCCATAAAGGGCCATTTGATCCAAACCTTCATTTTACAGAAGGCAAAACTGGGGCTCAGAGAGAATCGAATCACAGCTGTGAGTGGCAGGATCAGAACCAACGTGCATCTCGCTACCACACACCGCCCCCCCCCCACCCGATACAGCGGCAGGGTGACAGTCTGTGTTCCACCAAGGCCTGGTTCATGACCTTGAACTCAGGTGGAGCTAGATGCGGAGGCCTGTGTACCGGCACCCGAATGGTCGGGAGCTCAAAAAACAAGGAACCACCGCAGGGCAAGGGTAAAAAGCCAAGGGCTCACTCTCGGATTCATCGAAGGACTTTGGGAATGGAACTGTGGAAACAGAGAAGACCCCAGAGATGATGCTGGAAAGAGATCCCTCGATTCTCCACACAAAGAACACAGGCATTCACCCTGGGGCAGCACCAACATTCGGTACCAGCTGAATTCTGAGTATTTAACCTCTCCAAGCCTTGGTTTCCTCCTGGGAACACGGCCGGTATATGCACTGCCTCAACATCCGGGTTGTCCTAAGAATCAAAAGTAGATAACGCAGATGAAAGTTCCATAGTTTCTAAAATACCACATAACCGGCGTGCCTGGGGGGCTCAGTCGGTGAAGCGTCTGCCTTCGGCTCAGGTCATGATCTTGGGGTCCTGGGATCGAGTCCCGTGTCAGACTCTGCTCAGTGGGGAGCCTGCTTCTCCCTCTCTCTCTGTGATCTCTCTCACTCTTGCTCTCTGTCGAATAAAATCTTTTATAAAAAATACCACATAAAGACAGGATATTCTTTGTATCATCACATTCTTGCTTTATGGGCCAACAAGGCGTTGAAGATACAGAATTCATGGCTTTACAATAATCGCCTCTAGGATTCTCACAGACTAATGACTGGACAAAGCAAAAGGTGATCCAAATGCCATGGAGTCAATGGAAGGTGGAACCAAGAATTCAGTCCCACAGGCTCAAACAGGAGTGAGGAGGGGAGGGGTGAATGCTAGGAACAGAGTGTGACTAGGCCGCATGGACAGCTGATAAACTCCCTCACCCCTGCAGCAGGAGTGGCTCCTCACCGGGTAGGAGCGGTTTGAGGTAAGCACCTGGCCACATTTCCCTCCCTACTGACTGAGCCGTGACCTTCCCAGAGCCAGGGATGCAAAAGTTCTAACCCACTCATCGTTTATCAGCATCACAGAATGAAACCCCACAATTGAGTAAAACTTCCAGATAACTGGCAGGTACCCCGTTGAAATACCCAACGTTTCTCTATTTTGAATAGTCTTGAGTAAAATCATCCTAAAATATATCATACTCTGCCCTAACAACTGAGAGTCTGTGAGTTAGAACTCAACACATTTCTTCAGGATTCAGAATAACCATTAAATACATCATTTACTGTGTAAGTCCTACGGCAGTGAAAACAGGCTCCAGATTACTATTATGCCTTATGAGTCCTTGAGGCTGATTTTAGAATTGAATGCATCCTACACTGTTAACGGCAAGAATGGTAACAACAGGCTATATATGCTTCTGCCTTTAACAATAACTGTCCCAAATCCTCAAGAAAGTACTAGCAAGACAAATCCACCAACCTATAAAAAGGATTATACACGGTGGCCAAGTGTGATTTATCCCAAGAATGTAAGGTTGGCTAAACATAGGACAGTTAACATACCGCTTAATAAAATAAAGATCAAAGGCCATTCAGTCAACCCAACAGACAAGAAGTATTTGATAAAATCCAATATCCTTTCATGATGAAAATACTCAAACTATGAGCAATAGGAAACTTCCTCCACCTAATAAAGGGCAATAAACCAACAAATGAACCACAGCTATCATCATGCTTAAGGGTGAAAGACTGAATGTTTTTCCCCCTAAGATCCGGACCATGTCAAGGAGGTCTGCCCTTATCACTTCTATTCAACATGATCTGGGAGTACTAGCCAGCCAATCAGGCAAGAAAAAGAAATAAAAGGCATCCAGGTTTGAAAAGCAGCAGCCAAACTACCTATTCATAGATGACATGATCTTGTACATTAGAAATCCTAAGGAATACGTACATACACACACATACACACACACACACACACACACACACACAGAGTCAAAGTCAGTCAGAGTCAGAGTCAGAGTCAGTTAGAGTCACTCAGAGTCAGAGTCAGTGGAGGAGTTAAAAGTGAAATTAAGAGGGTTGCCTGGGCGGCTCAGTCAGTTGGGCGTCTGCCTTCGGCTCAGGTCATGATCACAGGGTCCTGGGATTGAGTCCCACATCAGGCTCCTTGCTCAGCAGGCAGCCTACTTCTCCCTCTACCTGATGCTCCCTCTGCTTGCACACGCATGCGCACTCTCGCTCGCTCGCTCTCACTGGCATAGAAATAAAATCTTTTTTAAAAAATGAAATTAAGAAAACAATTCCAGGGGCGCCTGGGTGGCACAATGGTTAAGCATCTGCCTTTGGCTCAGGGCGTGATCCCAGCGTTCTGGGATCGAGCCCCACATCAGGCTCCTGCTGTGAGCCTGCTTCTTCCTCTCCTTGCTCCCCCTGCTTCTATTCCCTCTCTCGCTGGCTGTCTGTCTCTATCTCTGTCAAATAAATAAATAAAATCTTTTAAAAAAAAAAAAAATTCCATTTATAATAGCATCCAAGAAATAAAATACTTAGGAATAAACTTAACAAAAGAGCACAAGAGCTATACTCTAAAGATTAAAAAACACCTCTGCAAAATTCAAGACGACCTAAATCAGCAGGAAGACTTTCCATGTTCATGGATGGGAAGACTTAAGATGGAAACACTCCCCAACCGACCTACAAATTCAATGCAACCTACTAGAATCTATAACCTGTTTACCAACTAGCACTTCTTACATCAAATGTGTGGATCTTCCACACCAACTAATTCTCCGGCTCTCTGCAAATACCAACTAGGTGCCCTAACAATTTGCTCAATTCTGACACTCAGTACCCAGAGTTAGCACATGCCCACAGGTTAAGAGTTCAGCCCCACCAAACTGCTCCCCACCTTCAGACACTGGTCAGAAGTCCTGAGCCCCCCATACTTCTGATCAACCATCTATAAGTCAGGGATTCCTGTGATCCCCTCACAGGTCCAATAATTTGCTTTAACAGCTCACAGAACTCAGGGAAACACTTAAGTTACCATTACCAAATTATTATAAAGGACACAAGTCAACAGCCAGAAAAAGAGGGACACAGGTGGGTGGGAAGGGGCAGAGAGCTCCGGGTAGCCTCTCTGGGCAGGCTACCCTGCCAACACCTCAATGTGTTAACCGACTTAGGAGCTCTCCAAGCCCATTGCTTACGGTTTTTATGGAGGTTCCACTACACAGGCCTAATTTAGTCACTGGCCATTGAGACTGAATTCAATCTCTAGCCCTGCTCCCTTCCCCTAAGGTCAGGAAGTGGGGCTCCAAGTTCCAACCTTCCAATCACATGGTTGGTGCCTCTCTCCCAAGCAGCCCCCATGCTGAAGCTTCTAGGGGCCCACTAAGTCACTTCATTACCATCAGCTCACAGTAAGGTTGAAGGAGGCTTCTTATGAACAACAAAAGATGTTCTTCTCACCCTTATCCTTCAGGAAATTTCAAGTGTTTTTAGGAGCTCTGGGTCTGCAAGCAGGAACCAAATGCATATTTATTGCATTACAGTATCACAAAATCCAATCGGTTTTTCTTGCAGAAATCAACAAGCCAATCCTAAAAATTCATGTGGAAATCCAAGGGATCCAGAACAGCCAAAACAATCTTGGAAAAGAACAAAGTTGTAGGACTCAGACTTCCCAATTTCAGAAATCACTACATAATTACAGTAATCAATACAGTGTGGTACCGATATAAAACTGGACATATGAATCAACGGACTAAAATCAAGAGTCCAGAAATAAATCCTTAACTCTATGGCCAACTGATTTTTGACAAGAGTGTCAAGACAATTCACTGGAGGAAAAAAGATGGTCTTTCCAACAATGGTGCTGAGACAACTAAATATCCAAACGCAAAAGAAGTTCTTTCCTACCACACACTATTACATACAGTTAACTCAAAATATAGCACACATCTAAGTGTTAAAACTACAAAATTCTTAGAAGAAACCATAGGAGTAAATCTTGATGAGCTTAGATCGGGCTTAGGTTTCCTAGGGCACAAAACGCACAAACAGAAGAAAAATAAACTGGACTTAAGAACACTTGTAATGGGAGAAAATATTTGTAAGTCATATCTGAGAAGGGACTCTCATCCAGAATAGAACTCTTACAACTCAACAATAAAAATCAACCCGCATAGGGGCGCCTGGGTAGCGCAGTCGTTAGGCGTCTGCCTTCGGCTCAGGGCGTGATCCCGGCGTTCTGGGATGGAGTCCCACATCGGGCTCCTCCGCTGGGAGCCTGCTTCTTCCTCTCCCACTCCCCTGCTGTGTTCCTTCTCTCGCTGGCTGTCTCTCTGTCACATAAATAAATAAAATCTTTAAAAAAAAAATCAACCCGCATTAAAAAAAGGACAAAGGCTATGAATAGACATTTCTCCCAAAAAGATAAATGGCCAATAAGCACATGAAAAAATGCTGAATCATGAGTCATTAGGGAACTGCAAGTCAACACTACAATGAGATACACTTCACACCCACTAGGATGGCTAAAATAAGCCCCAAAATAACAAGTGTTAATGAGGATATGGAGAAATTGGAATCCTCATACATTGCTGTAAAAATAAATACTGCGGCCACTTTGGAAAACAGTTTGGCAGTTCCTCAAAAAGTGAAACAGAGTTAACACAGGAACCAGCATTTCCACTGCTAGGTGTGCACCCTCCAAAAACTTGTCCATGAATGCTCATAGCCACATTGTGCATAACAGCCCCCAAAATGGAAAAATCCCACATGTCAAACAACGCATGAATGCACACAGAAAATGGGGCATAACCATTTATGATGATGAAGATGAAGAAGAAGAAAAGGAATGGAGTGCTGACACATGCTACAGCATGGATAAACTTCAACATTAGGCCAAGTGAAAGAGGCGAGTCACAGAAGACTACACATTATAGGAAATGTCCACAACAGGCAAATCCATAGAAACAAAAAGTAGATAAGCAGTTGCCAGGAACTGGGAGATCAATGACGGTACTTTTCCTTTGGGAGGATGGAAAAAGCCTGCAATCCTACAGTGGTGGTGGTCGCACAACAGTGTGAATATACGAGAAACCACGGAGTCGTACATACTTAACACAGTGAATTGTATGGTATGTAAATTTATCTCAATAAAACTGTGATCTTCAAAACACACGCATGAAAAATAACCGTTGTCCTTTTGATTTGCTGTGGACAGGAAAGGAGAAGTACAACTAAACTGGGTTCTGAGAGAGCTTCCGAAGTGCTCTCTTTAAGGCAAGGCTGTGACCCTCCCCAGCCCCTCTGGCTGCTCAAAGGCTCTTCTGGGCTGTTCTGCATTGCTGGCTGTCATCTAGATGCTTAAATTCATCAGATAAAGCCTTCCTAGGGAAAAAAATGAGCTATAACTGTCCTGAATTTTAGTTCTCGTTCCAGAAGATCTATTTCCCACCCCCAAAGACTATGCATTTTCCCCACACTGTAAGAGTATAGCAATCTCATTTCATATTCCTACTCTCCAATGCAATAAAACGAAAATCAGCTCACAAAATAGATTATTTCTGTCTCATGCTGAACCTTCTAAAGCAAAGAGTCCCAACGCCATGACATTTCTGGGACTGCCTGGGTGAACCAGGCTCACTAGGGTGATCCCAAAACACAAACGGCACTAATCTCCTAGGCAGGAATGGACTCTTTTTAAAGACACAGCAAGAAAAAAGATAAAATAATGTATTATACATGTTGCAACTCAGAAATTCCAATATTCAAGACCATGACTGAAAGAGGAAGAAGAAAAGAAAAGGTCAGGCTGTGATGAGATTAAGAAAAGCAAATAGATTTCAGGGTTGGAAGGGACAATAAACACAGATCATGTTGCCTGACATCCCCCTCATACTCATACACATATACACACCTGGAATTTTTTAATTTATTTAAATTCAATTAATCAACATAGTGTATTGGTTTCAGAGGTAGAGTTCAGTAATTCATCAGTCTTATATGATGCCCAGTGCTCATTACATCACATGCCCTCCTTAATGCCCATCACCCAGTTACCCCATCCCCCCCCCACTGTCCCCATCTCCTCTCCAGCAACTCTGTTTCCTATGATTAAGAGTCTCTTATGGTTTATCTCCCTCTCTGATTTCGTCTTGTTTTATTTTTCGCTCCCTTCCCCTATGCTGCTGTTTTGTTTCTTAAATTCCACATGTGAGTGAAATCATATTTTTATCCTTCTCTGACATCTTTTGCTTAGCATAATACCCTCTAGTTCCATTCATGTCATCGCAACTGGCAAGATGTCATTTTTTTTTGATGTCTGAGTAGTATTCCATTGTGTATATACAGACCACACCTTCTTTATCCAGTCATCTGTCGATGGACATCTGGGCTCTTTCCATAGTTTGGCTATTGCGGACACTGATGCTATAAACATTGGGGTGCAGGTGCCCCTTCAGATCACTATATTTGTATCTTTGGGGTAAATACCCAGTAGTGCGATGCTGGGTCGTAGGGCAGCTCTATATTCAACTTTCTGAGGAACCTCCATACTGTTTTCCAGAGTGGCTGCACCAGCTTGCATTCCCACCAAGAGTGTAAGAGGGTTCCCCTTTCTTCACACCCTCGCCAACATCTGTCGTTTCCTGACTTGTTAATTTTAGCCATTCTGACCGGTCACACCTGGAATTTTAACCTCTTCTATAAATGCCTGCCATGTCATCAACCAGCCAATACTTAAACACCACTCCTGATAAAGAGATCACTACCTCAGACAACAGCTGTTAGAAAGCTCTCCCGTCTATGACAAGCAAACATGGTCTCCGGGAAGATGCAGAGGCTATTCTGTCCTCGGATATGTGAAGGCACTTCTCCTCACCCCAGCAGCCGCAGGCCTTGTGTTCCGCACATCCTAGCTCTTCTGATCTCTAGAGTTCAAAGGGCATCAGGGATAAGGCTTCACCACTCTCCTTAGAAAGATGTCTCAGATGCTAGCAGCTCTACTGAGCACCACACGAGTGCCCTCTGGCAGGCTGGGGCAGGAGGAGGGGGCAATCCAAACGAGGATAAAGTGAAGAGTAACAAAGTCAATGAAAAGGAGCCAGGGAGGGAAACCAGAGGTGCCCAAGAGGGCCAGCTGCCCCAGCAAGCTGTGCTCTCACCCTGACACCAACCAAACCCTGAGCAGCAGTGGGCATGGGAGCTCCAGACAGACACCCGAGTCCCTCCCTGCATGGCTCAGCCACTAGGCTGCCCTGGTCTCTAATCCGTGTACAATGCAGACCACGGATACTGGTTCCTTCTTCTCACACAAGAGTTGAGAAAATAGAGGTATCGTGTACTTTCTCTCTGAAAGGAGAAATAATACAGAGACAGACCAGTTATTACTAAGAACAAGGGAGACAAAGTTCGTCTCTAGTGACTTTCACTTCTTGCTTTCGATCCTTTCCCTCATCTTTCCAAGTAGCCTGTATCCAGCCTTCCTTCCCGGGCAGCAGGGATCCTCCCCGTGATTTCTTTCCCCTCTTCCCTAGATCAGTGTTCCAAGTCCCTCCCCCCACTCTACACACAGCTAGCTAGTTACATAAATTAACCCATGGTAGGACAACATTGGCAGCAAATGGCCTAATTACTTAGCCCAGCCAGGTGATGCATGTACCTTCACAGCATCTCATGGAAACCGAATATCTTCACGTGCTAGTCACCGGCCAGTCTCCAGCCCTGAGCATCAGATCAACAGAGTGGGTATTTGGGGACAGGGATGCCTTCTAACTGAAGACTTCAAATCACAACATGGAAGCTTCCATCTTTTCTGCCCAAGGGCAAATGGTGGTTCTGCACAGAGAATTAGAAGCTGGGATTATGGACTCATAAGGGAGGTAGTAAGGGATAGCAGAAAGAACCCGGACTTTGGACTCCAATCTGGATAAATATCTGGGCTTCGGATTGTTCTATAAAATAGGACACAGTCTCCCCTCCTTGCAGAGCCAATGTCAAGATTCAAGGAGATAATGCACATAAAATCCTCAGTTCTTACACTTTTCAGCTCCCTGTAGGTTACTTCTCCCTGTTATGCTTGGTTCACTCATCAGTTGTGAGTTTTTATTTGTTGGATTCTTAGATTAACTGTGTCCTCCCTAACTAGACTGCCATGACTAGGGGCCACTGTTGTGATAGCCGCTGTATCCACAAAGCCTGGCCCCTCAAACAAATGAGCCCATGGTACCTTTTCCTGTTAAGCAAAAACCTTTAAGATACTGTTCTTTTACTACCTTTAGGCAATCCCAGACTGTAACCTTGCATCTAATGACCCAACGTCCCATGGTGATCACCCAACAATCCTCATAGCAGAATCATTAATCACCACCACTACCCATCATATGGCAAATACTTTTGCAGTGATGTGTCAGATAGGGTAATCCAGGTAATCTAGAGAAAGCAGGAAGTCTAAGGAATCAAAAGTCACAGTAACAATTCCTCTCACCAAAAGGAAGAGAAAAATGATAAGCCACAAAGATAATCAAGAAGTCCAACTGAAGAGTCCACAAGGGTAGCCAGTGAGACAGGCAGAAATGAGGGGAACATGGACTGTGAAGACAGTTTCCCAGAGAAAAGAAATGACAGAAGAGAAGCATAAGCACAGGAGAGCATCTCCAAAGGTTTTCACCCCTACCTCTTGTTGAATTCCAACAAGGCAGGACACTGATCTCCAATGATCAAGTGTTTTGCTCAATGTCACCCAGTTAGTTACAGACTCAAGGTGAGACTATGACCCAGGTGTCCTGGCCTCCAAGTCAATGCTCTAAAAATCGCAGGACAGAATGAGATGAAAAGACTGGGCAGTCCCAAACCCCAGCTCTGCCTCTTTTAAACTGGTCTACCAATAGGAGCCAACTGGTCGACCTCCCTGTGTCTCCTCTTCTTCATGGGAAAAGGAACCTGGCGGGGTTACCAAGGGGATTAAATGAGACTGTGAGAAGAATATATAGCAGCTTATCAGAGCTCTAGTCCTTTATTCAAAAGTTACAGAACACAGGGCACCTGGGTGGCTCAGTCAGTTAAGCATCCAACTCCTGACTTCAGCTCAGGTCATGATCTCGGGGTGGTAAGACTGAGCCCCGAGTCGGGCTCCATGCTCAGCAGGAAGTCTGTTTTAGACTCTCTCTCCCTCTCCCTCCGCCCCTCCTCCCCTAAAATAAATAAATGTCTGGGGAAAAAATAAGATAAAGAGCACTATTTGCCAAAGATCAGGGAGTCAAGAAGAGATTGTGGGGGGAGGGGGATAATAAGGAATAACCAAGCTCCGTCCTAACAAAGAACCAGGTTTGTTAAGGATTGTCCAGAAGACCTTGAATAAGAGAAACTGGGTTACAGAAAAGGAGGTGGTCCAGGACAGGGAAAGAAGGGGTTGCAGGCAAAGGTCTCTCTGGGACACGGAGAAATGCTTTAGAAAACAAAAGACAGACTCTGCCAAACCTGGCCTAAAACCTGAACTTTCTAAACCACACTGTTTACCTCCCATTCTGAGAGGCTGACAAAGCACAGCAAGTATTTGCATTTGTCTGATGAAAGACTTAAGGAGAAACTGATATTTTAAGTAAAGATTTTTGTGGAGAGGTGGAAAAGATTCATGTCATATACCACAGAACTAAACAAAACGATTTAGATGTCCTTGTTAGTGGTCCATCTCATCCTTGGAGTTCTGGGAGGTTCAGAGAAGAGAACACTAAGGAGCGGATGAGGCCAAAAGCCAGTCAGCATGGGCCAGAAGGCAGCCACTGGGGCAGGGGGAAATGCTGCAACGGATGCTGAGCCAGGACCCTCATCCACAAAGGAGCCTTCCACCAGTGGCTCACTTGTCATGAGCCACAAGGTTCCTGGAGCATGAACAGCAGGGGCAAGGGCAGTGGGGGTAAAGGCTCACCAGGTGACCACCCATCTCAGTTTGCCTAGAGCGTTCCTGGTTTTAGCACTGAGAATTCCACATCAGAGGAATCCCCAGTCCTGGGCAAACCCTGTCCCTGTCCTGGTCAGTCACCCCAGGCATCAGTGTCCACTACCCTGCTTTGCCTACCAGGATGGGAGTACTATAGGTGCCAGCAGCCTTACCAGCCAAGCACACCAGCCCCCTACACGAGGGCCTTAATGCCTCAGCTCCTGGGGAAAGGTATAGGAAAGGAAGAAATAGGAGCAAGACCAGCCCCCTGGGATGTCTTGCAGGCACCAGCTTGCCAGTTACAGGGATGCCCCCTGAAAAGTGGCACTCAGCCACACCAGCTTCCTCCTCTGTCATCTGCCCAGGATGCGGGGTGGTAGGCAAAAAGTAAAATGCTATTCAAGTACACAGCAATTAGGGGCACCTGGGTGGTTCAGTCAGTCAAGCGTCTGCCTTCAGCTCAGGTCATGATCTCACAGTCCTGGCATGAAGCCCCGCGTTGGGCTCCCTGCTCAGTGCAGAGTTTGCTTGTCTCCCTCTCCCTCTGCCCCTCCCCACCACTCGTGCTAATAAAATCTTTTAAAAAAAATTTTTAGAAGAACATAGCAATTAATAACCACATTAATATCAATGTGTATATTTCTGTACAAATTCCAAGAACTGTAAACCCTTCACCCATTACCACAGTCTTATCCTGTTGGGCCACTCTTCCCACATATACAAATCCAAACCAAAGGAAAACCACGGCTCCATCATCACCACTGTCCCACTAACCTCTCTGGGCCTCAGCCTCCCTAAACAGGAGTAGGAAGACCTGTTCGTCCCACGCTCAGGAGGAAGAGTGTGTGTGAGGCTCAATGGAGTGATTGATATGAATGGATTCTGAAAAGCATAAAGCCCTACAAAAGCAAGAAGTGATGTGGTCACGATAATATGGTGGAAACGTGGCACCAGGTCCCCGCCTGTTAGGATGGGGAGCACAAGGTACAATCAGAGGGAGAAGGTAGAGTAGAGCCAAACCAAAGCCCCAGACTTCTGGGCTGGTGAACACAGACTCTACCTTTCTACAGCCCTCCCTGCTCCCAGGACTCACAGCAGCAGGCTCTCGTTGGGGGACCGCCTTCGGACGCCATCTCTCTCCCAGCAAGGGAGAGGCGGAGGCAGTTCTTAAGATTGCAAGCATAAAGCAACGCCAGACTGTTAGGCTATTGGTTTCCACGCTGGGAGAGCTCTGAGGCAGCCTGGTAGAGTGGAAAGGGTCTACCTCTCAACACCATCACATATGAGCTGTGGGGTCTCAGGAGAGTTACCCTCATGGACTGAGCCTCGATTTCCTCATCTGACAATGGAGAGAATACCTAAGTGAAAGCTTGGATATGAAAAATAACCCATGAAGCACGGAGAGCACCCCACCACATCGAAAGTCTTCCGTGAAGAGCTTTGATGTCAAAGGAAATGCTCAAGACACCATGGAGTCCCCCTGCTCCTGGGGCTCACTGCCCTGCTGCCCCAGCATGGTCAGCCCAAAGGTGCTGGGCACGCAGAACACCCTCCAGGACTGTAGGAGGATTCACTAACGGGCTGTGAAGGCCACTCGTCTACTCAGTTGAAAATGTTCTTTCTGGAAGGACACAGAGCTTTTACCACAGGTTTATAGGACTTTTTGAACTAAGGCAAAAACCACAAGACCAATCAATATCTGTGTTCTTGCCTTACTGAAAACAGCTTGATGGCATTATCCAAGCCCCGTAAGAAGATCTTGTGAGTTCTAGCCAACAAAATGTGAAGAGAAGTGTTGTGCACCCCCACTAAATCTGGTTATTAAAAAAGACTCCCACAGGACATCCTGCCATCTTTCCCATTCAAGGAGGGTAACAAGATGGAAAGAGTCTGGGTCCGCATGGAACGAAGGACTGTGCAGTGAGAAGTGAGAAATACTGATATAAACCACTGAGATTTTGGTGGGTGGTAGCCAGCCTCCAAGACAGCTCTAAATGACTCACTCCTGGTATTCACACCCCTGTGTAGTTCCCTCCAAGTGTGAATAGGCTGATATGAGTAACCAGTAAGAGATTATAGAAATGACAGAGTGTGAATTCTGAAGCTGGGTTTTTAAGACATTAAGACATTACCTCTCGCTATTCACTCACTCTGGGGAAGCTAACTGCCACATCATGAGACACCCAAGCAGCTCTATGGGCAGGTCTGTGAGGCAACAGTCAGCTCCAATTTGCTAGCCATGCAAGTACGCCATCTTGGAACTGGATTCTCCAGTCAAGTCTTCAGAGGAGGGCAATCTCCTAAAAGACTTGGAGCAAGAGCCCCCCAGCTAAGCTGCTGCTGGAAAATTGACCCACAGAAACTATGTGACGTAATAAATGATTGTGGTTGTTTTAGGGAGCTAAACTTTGAGATAATTGGCAACTAATACACAATGTATTTGTTGTATTAGCTGAAGTTATTTACCAAGTCAATACATTTTGTATCCAAAGGATCTGTCCAATGCATTCTACTATTTCTTCAGGTTACATGTAATGTTTAATGTGAGGGACAGATAGTGGGCTCCACTGACCACACCAGCACTCCCTCTTACACATTCTCCCTCTCATGGATATAGAAATGCTTACGTACACACTCCAAGCCAATCCACAGCTACTGTAACTTTCTCTCAGTTAAGGAGGGTGTTGTCTGTGGATTCACAGATGGGGAAGAGCCTGAGGAAACCCAGGGGAAAGGCCCAGTGTGGTCTCTAACACCACAGTGAGACAGAATCATGTGTGTATGCACACGCGTGTGCGTATGTTAAGGCACAGGAGAGATGCCAAGCCCCATGGTAGAGAGAAAGCATCAGGTTTTTGATTAAGGGGACAGCAGAATGGGAGGCAGGAAACAGAGTAAGATGAAGAAGGGGTTTAGAAATCAAGCACAGAAAGAGCAGAAAAAGGTCCCCACACACCGACTTTAAGAAAACAGAGCTCTGAGATTCACCTCTAGTGCCCCGGAGTCCCTAGACTGCCTCAGCTTTAAAGCAAATAACAGTTAGCAACACAGCATGTTGCTCCCAGACAGCACTTCCAGAAATTGTGGTGATGGGTACCATTAAATCAGATCAATAGCTATAAAAGCATCCAGAAACACATGCCAACCCAAATCCAGTTAAACTGCATGCAAACAGCAAATCAATAGCGCTGCAAAAGTGCAGAGGGACAGACAAATGGCTCTGGGGGGCAGGGGGAGGGGGAGTGGCCCAGAATGTGAATGTACAGATCAGTGTGGCTGAGAGGCTGAAATTGACCAAGAGTGGATAGACGGACAGAAAATGCGGGGAGGAGGCCCGGCCACGGGAGCTGTTGCAAGTGCAAACCGTACTATGCCTCCTATTCTGGGACACGGAGGTGGGGGGAGCGTCCACACAGGACAAAGTCAAAGAAGCAAAGGAACACGGCGCTCCAACTTTCAGCTCCCACCTGTATCACCAGAACCAAGGCCCCTGAGGACTCAGTAAGACAGAGACTCAGAGACCAAGTCCCAAGATGACCGGAATCTCACTCCTTGTACGCTTTTGCATGAGTCACCCACTCCCCCATAGAAGCTCAGAGCTGCTGCCCTGCGACCTGCGCTCTCATTGGCCTGATGCAATCGCCTCTTCCCGAAGTCCCAGAGTGTGTTTAGAAAGGCAGCACTCATCCCAGAAAGGCCAAGAGGCACTTCTCTGCTCAAAGGCAGCTCCCTTCATGCTAGCTGAGAAGCAATTAAAGATAAAGACACAAAACACAACCCTCTTATTATGGTTCTTCTACCAACTGGTCTCCTGAACTTTGGTGAGCCACCTGACATCAGATTTCCCACCAGTAAAAGGTAAGGCATTTACCCACCTCTGCAACATGGGAGGGGGGGAAATGTATCCAGAAAGCAGTGGGAAAATGAGCACAAGCCCAACGTGTCATACCAGGAAAATAGAATCTGAGGTTCTGACATTTTCTTTTCAAAATCTGCTGTTGATTCTGTTTTGCAATAGGATATAGTAATTTACAAGACTGAAGCTCCATAAGGAAAAAGACACGATCTTGCATTTCTTTCTGTATCCAGCCCAGAATTAGAAGAGGTTAGATAAGAGAGTAAGGGGGTGGGGAGAGAGGGGTCATGAGCCTAGATTTCTATAATTACGTACTTGATTGAATCAACACCATAATTTTTAAAAATATTAAATGAAGGATCCCCATCTGGTTATCTTTGCATGTGCTGTTTTCCTGCCCTGGAATCCCTTCTCCTCCATTAAATCTCTTCAAATTCCACCATCTTCAAGATGCAGGTCAATCTCATTTTCTTCCCTACACAACATTCCCCAACCACTCCAGCCCACAGCAGAAGGTCCACCTCTGAAGATGTGGACCATTTGAGACCGATTTGGACAGTACTAACCTGGATTAGTTTTCATGCTTTCACTTGCTCATATAACAGTTTTCACTAGATTCCCCAAATCTTAGGATCATAGACTGCATTATGTACCTAAACCATGCCCCCTACAACACTTAATCACATATACACAGGGAGGTGAATATAGAAGGTTTTGAATTTTAAAAGTGTTTGGAGTTCCCACTTCAAGTCAATTTACAATATTTAGACCAATTTAAGTGACACGGACGAATCAAATAACATGCTATCCACCAAACGCACCAAGTTCATTTAGGACGAGGCATTTGGTGTTCTAGAAAGCAGGTCTGGTTGTCAAGGCTGCTCCTGAAATTCAGTTACCCTCCCTGAGTCTCCACAGAGGTCAGAAGTGTCCCAGCCATCCTCATGCTTTAAGGCAGATCCCCAGATGGTGACAGTAATTGCCAAGTTACAAAGCAAACCTGGGTCTGCCCCCTCCCTGTGCAGACCTGGCTGTCCCCCGGGAGATGTTGAAGGCTTCCGCCTCTCAGAGTCCGAAGTAAATGCCAGTTCTGCAGATAGAACAGGTGTCCCCCTATCAAGATCACATCCACAAATTCAGGACATTTGTACCAACTGTTCCTGTCCTCCAGTACTGGAAATCTTCCAGGATGAGAAAGAAATTCATCTTCCCACAATTCCAAGAGCCTGTCTACCCCCCGTCTTGCAATCTATAAAAGTCAAAAGCCTTTGCAGATCCTCAGCACACACACTGTCCTTGAAGAGCCTGCAGCCGGACGTGACCCAGCCAGTCCCTCTGCCATCACCCAGCCAGCCTCCGTGACCACGCAGGACAGAAAAATGCAAAGACACCACACCAATCTTCTAAGCACCAAGAGCAGGCACAAAGGACAGCTATGTGCTTCAGCAAGACAAAGTGCTAAGGTCACTGCTGTGATGAGGTTCTATCTACAAAACACAATAGTGGCACAAAAGGCCAAAACCTAAGTCGAGCAGGTCGGGTCAGACGTCTGCACTGCAGAGTCACATGACGGATGAAGGGCTGTTGTCCTATGGAAACGGTGAAGGGGCCGTTCCTGACAGGAGCGCCAGCACGCGCACACGCTGTCCACATGGCCCGTGGGTGCTGCACGCCCTCGAACCCGAGACAGAAGGGTTTGCACCAACTTTGCTCAGATTTATATGGCAGCTTCATGCAAGATGGACCGGAGGGGGCAAGAGGGCATACCCGTGAGAGAAAAGGCCCAGCACCAGAGCAACAGAACCAGGGCAGGATGAGGGGTCTCCAAGAGACAGTAGGGACAGGCCTGGGAAACGCAGCAGATGTGGCCAGGAGGGAGGGAGGCAGGCGGATCCAGGAGGATTTTCAGGATCCCTCTAATCGGACGCATCTTCACTGTTCACCATCCCGCTCGCTGACTCACTCCTCAGATTTGTGTAATTGGGCATAAATGCAGTATTGATGGTGGTGTCACCTGTGTTTTATCCCATTTAATTCCTACGGTGTCCTCCAGAGCTGAATTCATTTTCTCTCCCTTTTAGAATATATTTCCATTTTCTGAAAACGTCTTCTCTTCCTTCCCTCCTCCCTGCCCAGCTCACTTTGCATCAAGTTCGTGGGGCGGGAACTAGATCCATTTCTATGTTCTACTTCATGCCAAGTAGGTTCTTGGCACTCAGTGGATGCTGGTTACTTCTACCAACCACAGAAATAATAACAATCTATAAATACCTTGGCTTCCCACAGCGAAGAGGAATTAACCACACGGCAATTAAGGAAAGGCTGGAGAAAACATTTAGTTAGCAACTTCTCAATGCAGACAACAAGATTAAAGCAATAAATACCAGTTCCAACATATTTGGTGGAGTTTCATCTAACAGTCCAATAAAATGCTGAAGACCACCCAATGCCACAGCAGAATGCTAACAACATCTGAGTCACCCGACGCCTAACACTGAACAGTTTAATCTATCACATAAAAGAGAATAATAAACATCAATAATTAATACTGCTGTCAGATTATAAAAAGAGAGATTGTTCTAAAATCTCATTCACATAAAATATCACTTTTAGAAGAACAGCAAGATAGCATGACCCAATTTATAGATTTTTAGGGAAAACTATAAATGGTCTCTGAGTTCAGACACAATGGTAACCAAGAGGGGTATGAAATCTACTGCAGTTGGTTCTATCAAGAATGGATTAAGATGGGTAGGGAACAACTGTTGGATGGGATTAAAAGGTCTCCTGCGGCGAGTTTGGAAAGTATAGCCAAAGGCTGAGTATCTAATAAAATGATGACTTGCCTTTGCTGTTAGAGTTTAATTCAGGGACGCCTGGGTGGCTCAGTCGGTTAAGCATCTGCCTTCAGCTCGGGTCATAAACCTGAAGTCCCAGGATCGAACCCCATGTCTGGCTCCCTGCTTGGTGGGGAGTCTGTTTCTCCCTCTGACCTTCCCCCCTCTCGTACTCTCTCTCAAATACGTAAAACCTTTAAAAAATAATAAGTTTAATTTCAAAATGTCTAAGCTTAAACACCAAGAACAAAAATTCAGCAGACTCACATAACAAGCACACACCTGGAGAGTATTTTAGGCGAATGGCTGCTGGAGGGTGAACACAGATGGAACCTAAGCAAAGGACCCAGAAATCCCAGCCAACATGTGACACCGTGACATTCCATCACTCCTATTGCTGGATCTCGTGGACACCGAAGTTTCAGCTGGGTGCCAAGTCAAGAGATCACAAAGGACAAGAAAAAATGCCTACAGCTCCAAGCAAACAAGGACACCCGGGCCCATTCAGGCAAACCCGGAAACTTAGCAGAAAGCTCTGGTTTCAGAAGACAGATCTCTGCCCCATCATGGCACCCAGAGCACTGGGTATACTGGGTAAGTGGGGTAAACTGAAGGGGTCTAGAGCCCAGGAGAGGCGACTCATGGCCCACGGGGCCGAGGGATTCAATATGGAGACATGGGGGCTGGCAATTAGGTCGTCATCAGCATATCTTACACTAAGGTCAGTTTCAGAACACATTTACCACCACTTTCCATATTACTTTAATGAGCTGAGATCGCAGCGAACATTTATTAAGTGCTATTATTAAATCATTGTCATCCCATTCCCATGATCTCACATCATCAGGTAATTCCATCCGAAGGTAATGCTCCACGTTCCACAGCACCTGAAGCTCAGGGAGGGATCTAGGATTTTTCCTTGACTTCTTCTCTCTACACCAAAGTCATTTCTCTTTTGATCTGACCAAGGTGGAGAGAAAACAATCATACACAGTAGCACTGCTTTGCATCCACGTACCCAATCTCCCCAGACATAAATCTCCTATCATGAGCTTCCGATTCCCTTGTCAGGGGAGGTGTACGTGACTTGCACCCTCTCCAATGTGCTCCCCCTCCCAAAGTCTGTGGATGCCCTCACTTTGGGCTTGAAGGAGTATTGTTTGATATAATATACCCAGTACTTGGCTGAGTCAGGTGGCCCATGACCTCCTCCCTCCCTCCCGGGGACTTGGTCTTGAAATTTCCCACCACCCTCCACCATGAGGGGAAGGTTTTGGCACACCTTTTCACGCACACCCTGGGGCCAGTGGGTCTAGGATACACAGGTGCCACTGCCACCAAACTAAATTTCTCGATAATCACAAAGGACTACATTATGTGGCATACAGTTTTCAACTGTTTTCATGGCTGATGTTACTGGATCCTGCTAATAATCCCGCAGCCCAAGCAGACAGCGTTGCCCGAGTTCACAGTGAGAAGCCTGAGCACTGCAGAAACGCGGACCCGTGCCCAAAGTTTCACAGCAGCGCAGGGACAGAAAGGCAGAGCTTCGGACTCCCTGTCTGGTGCTCTTTCTGCCTCTAAATCACAATCAAGAAAAAAAAAAAAAAGATGCCACCGGATAACCCCGGAGCGCAGAGAACAGTCCAAGAGGCCTACAAAAAAAGGCTGTTTTTGCTGAGCTTGGACAGCAATGAAATCAAATCACCTCTGAACACTTTCCAACCTCCCAGGGAAATGTCCCTGCAAGGACATTGTACTCTGGGTCAGCCT
Source organism: Ailuropoda melanoleuca (assembly GCF_002007445.2). NCBI lineage: Eukaryota > Metazoa > Chordata > Mammalia > Carnivora > Ursidae > Ailuropoda > Ailuropoda melanoleuca. Next base: position 123,089,691 of record NC_048225.1, read on the forward strand.
GTTTACCAATCTAATGACAAGCCTCTTTCATGGGAAATCACAAACTTAACAGTTTCAGGCCCATCTGTCTCACCCACTAATACAATAAAGACCCTTATAGCTCTGTGCTCCCCCTTCGGTCCCGTCACTTGTCATGGAATCAGCTCTAAGGAAATCGTTGCTTATAGCTCTCCTTCCCGCAGTGAATTGAGAGATCCCAAGACCAAAGCCCTCGTGAATCCCCACACCGAGTACCTAGGATAGAGCAAGCAGGCATCCGAGTGTTCAAATACAAAATATACCCAAGTCCTGAAGGAACATGCTTCCCACTACATTCGCTGACCCCCACCCACAGAAATCTCAAGGCAAACTCCTCTGGCCTTGAAAACATAAGACAACTGGACAGCGTTTCTGCTTCGCTCAAAACCAAGTCTTTCTCCGAATCCATTCCCCTAAGTCTCAGTTTTCTCTTTTCTGGAGAAAGATGGAGAAAGACTACATTTGTAGATGCTAAACCTGGTCCATCAGACCTACTTGAGCCTAATGAAGAAAATTTCAATCTGTTAGGCCTTGGGTGGGATCGGAGGATATTGCTTAATTCCCCAGGTGATTCTGAGGCTCAGCCTTAGCCAACAGACACCACGGCACACAGGAGGCACTGTACAAGGGGCTGGTTTTACTTTAATAAAGCCAACGGGGCACCTGCCTTGTGAAGCCGACTTACAGAGCCCAGCTGGAATATCTGGGACTAGATTATCCCCTGCAAGGTCTCATTCTGCTCAACAGAGAGCGAGCCTCTGGAAAGGCCTGTTCCCTGCCTTGGACGTTGTACCCTGATGTAAACCACAGGAGAGATGGCCTAATGCGCACTCTTCTGTTCCTCCTGTCCTTGGGAGGTGACAAAAACAGGGCTTTCAGCAAGTGCCATGTGGACATTGCCTAAGAAATAGAGTAGAACAGGTGACCAGTCATCACCTGTAAAACCAAAGCCGATAAACAGCTCTCAAACGGTAACACAGAAAGTATCGATAGAGGCAAAGCACCACAATTCTGCAGGAGAAATAAAAACTTGTGCAATACGTATTTGTTAGTGAGCACCGTGGCCTCAAAAGTTAGGACGACCTGGGTTCAAATCCCAGCTCTGCCTCTTACAGGCGGAGAGAACCTGGACCAGTTACTCAACCCCTTTGCTCTTTTGTTTTTCTCATCGACAAACTGGAGAAAATGCCACCTTCCTTATACGGTTATTTTTATTGCCAATATCAGAAACCGCTACAGGCTCCTGGAACAGCTCAATGAACGGTGGCAGGTAGGTCTACACGGCCAGACGAACTCCGGTGCGAAGAGGTTAGGAAGTCTAGCACGGCATCTCCTCCGTTACTGAAAGGCTTATATGCGACAACTCAGCCGACAAGTACATTCCTGACGGCGGGAGAGAGGTCCCTGACCTCAAGAGACTCCTTTAGCTGGGAAACGTTAATACGCACAAACCAAAGCAGAGACATGGTTTAGAGTCTGTGCTACAGCTGAGCGCAATGCCTCCGTCAGGGCGGGAGAAATGGTCCTTGAGGAGCTGGAGCAAGCCTCAAGCAGAGCTCTGGTGGCTAAAGCAGATTCGGATTTATTCATTTTGCAACACCCAGGGAGTGCCTGCTGCCGGCCCAGCGCAGGCTTCCAACAGATAGAACAGTTTAACGACATGGGACCACCTGCCCCGAGGAGCTCACAGCCTCATGAAGACGGGCATTCACATCGGAAGCGATCTCCAAGGGCTGTACGATCGGCTAACAAAGCAGACATCGGGGGCCGCTTCCAGGGACGGAGCCTTTGAGCTGAGCCCTAGGACGACAAATGCATAAACAGAAGTGGTAAGCGAGGACGTTTCAGGCAGGGAAAGTGGGAGACAGGACACAGGAGACAGGTAGGAAAGCGTAATGGTGTGTTTGTGGCAATGACAGGACACTGAGCAGAGAAGGGCAACTGAGCGGTAATAGCTGATTGAAAAGAACAAAAATGAGGTCAGATGACAAAAAGCCCAGCTTATTCAATTAGGGGGAGGAGACCTGGAGAAAAAGTTCTAGAATGACCGATGGCATGTGTGCCACGGGCCAAAGGAGAGTGCGGAATTGTAAGAGACAGAGCACAGAGGCTAGAACAGTCAGATTCCATGCAGGACCTCTCTAAACGGGAACTTCGAGCAGGAGCGCGTGCGCGCGCACGCGCGCGCACACACACACACACACACACACACACACACACACACGCAGAGACAACACAAAGGGGAAAGTTTAGCTGGGGACCCAAAACACCTGGGCGTGAGCTGTCCGAACGTTCACAAAAATCAGTATGTTTCACAAAAATCAGTATGTTTAGCACCTTCAAATGCTCGTGCATCCCTGTGTGTAGATTAAGGGCTAAAAGTCGAGCCAGGGGTTATGGGAGCCAAAGGAGACTCTCCCAGGACAGGGGAAAGGATGGATGGCTTCGTCAGGACCCATCCCTAGGTGACTCAACAGCCATCCCGCCAAAGTCATCGGCTGACTAGGAAGTTCCAGGCTGACCTCACCGACCAGCAGCCGATCCCTGGTGGCTCAAGAATCTGGAAGCTGGAACGGACTTTCTCAAATAATAAAAGGAAACAGGTGGAATGTTTGTACAATTCATATGCTACGTTGTATCGGTTAAGTTACACTGTAAACAGCATATACTCCTTTCTTTTTGGAAATGAGGGAAAAAGATAATGGAAAAACAGGAAAACCTGTCCCTTTTATAGAAAGATTACAGATAAACTTCAGTTTGGAATACAAATTTTTTTTGAGGCGTTTTAATTCAGGGATATTGGATAATGTTGAAGAAAATGATCAATATTTAAAATACCACTGCATAGGGGAGCCTGGGTGGCTCAATCAGTTAAGCATCTGCCTTCGGCTCAGGTCGTGATCCCTGGGTCTGGAGATTGAGCCCTGCGTCGGGCTCCCTGCTTGGTGGGGAGCCTGCTTCTCCTTCTGCTCCCCCTGCTTGTGCACGTGCTCTCCCTCTCACTCTCTCAAATAAAATCTTTAAAAAAAGAAAAAATAAAATACCACTGAATATTTCATTCTAATACGATGAACTTTTTGTAAATAAGCACGGGGAATGAATACTTCGTGATTAGAATGGAACTACGGGATAACAGATTGTTGAGCGAGCTGAAATCAAACAATTCAACTGAATGAATATGTCCCCAAAAGACAATGCAAAATACAAGTACCTAAAAAAACCCAAGTGTATATGGAAATGAAGTATATAATAAAGACAATATTACCATTCTGTGATAGGGGGAGATTTACTTAATAGTGCTGGGACTACCAGAATGCATTTAGAAAAACATAAAATCAGATCTGTACCTCGTCTTGTATACTAGGACAGCAAATGAGAGATCTGAATTAAATTTTAAGGAAAATTAAAAACCATCCAAGTACTAAAAGAAAACATAGGTGAATTTCTTTACATCTGTCACATGAGGAAAATTCTTACTGTGCTTCAGAATCCGGAAGCATTAAAAGATAAATTTAACTATATAAAAGCCTATAAACTATATGAAAGCATAGCAGAAATAAAAAATTCTGTAAGTAACCATTAATTTTTTTCAGCATATTATAGTTACATGGAGGTTTGTACTTATTTTTAGAACATCTATTTAAGTGTTAGAATTTCTACAACTAACTTTCAAATGGAAGAGAACTGTGTATATAGGAAAATACAACAATTATGGCAAAATTATTAAAAATTGGTGAACCTAAGGAGAGCGTTTAGAGATTCACTGTACTGTTCTTTCAACTTTTTTTCAACGTTTTAATTTCTGAAACACATAAAGCTCATTGTGCTTGGGTGGAGGTGAGAGGCACAGGACACCATAAACAGAGTCAAAAGACGAATGACAAAGTAGAAGAAATATTTGCAACAGATCACAAAGGACTCGTGTCCCTAAGAGACAATGAACTTCTAAATATTAGGAAAAAGACCAAAACTCTGATGGAAAAAATGTCAGATGATTTGAACAGTTTACTGAAAATAAATGCTAGTGGCCCTTATACAAATTAAGGGATGTTCAATCTCACTCAAAATAAATGCAAGTTAGGAGAACCTGGGTGGCTCAGTCAGTAAACATCTGGCTCTTGATTTCAGCTCAGGTCATGATCTCAGGGTCCTGGGATCATGCCCCACATTAGGCTCTCTACTCAGCAGGGAATCTGTTTGAAGATTCTCTCTCCCTCTTCCCTCTGCTCCTCCCCCTGCTCTTGTTCTCTCTCAAATATTTAAATAAATGCAAGTTAAAACTACAGCAATACTATTTCTCACCTACGAGATTAGCAAAAATCCATCCTTGGCTAAACTGTTAACCAGGCTATGGAGAAACAGTCATTGCTGGTGGGAAGGTAAAGTGATATAATCTCTATAGAGGTAAGTCTGGCAAAACCTATCAAAAATGCATATGCATTTACCCTTGGATCCAGGAACCCCCACACCCTTCTAGGAATCTATCCCAAAAGCAAAAATGGCAAAATTATTAAGTGAGTATGCCTAAGGCTACACATTATGACACTATTTGTAACAGCAAAAGACTAAAAATGATCTAACAGTCACTAGGGAATGAGTTGATAAACCATATTCATCAGGATAGAATACCATACAGCTGCTAAGAAGGAAGGAAGGAGGGAGGGAAGAGGGGAAGGAGGGAGGGAGGAGAAAGGAAGAAGGAAGGGAGGGAAGGAGGGAGAGAGAGGGAGAGAGAGGGAGAGAGGGAGGGAGAGAGAGAAAGGGAAGGAGGGAGGGAAGGACGGACGGACGGAAGGGCGTACACTTGCATGGATGGTTTCCAGGATGGTTTCCAGGATGGTTTCCAGGATATACTGTTAAGTGAACAAAACAATAAGGAGAAAACAAGGTCATCCCCAGGAATGGAATACACCAACACCGTGTGCCTCCCGGATAAGATGCACCATGAGGGATACAATGTCCCTTCTGCAGCATTTTTGTTCCAAATGCTAACCCCAAATCTAACCATCAGGAAACATCAGGCAAACCCCAAACAAGGGACATCTGTAAATTGATCTGTATTCTTCAAAAATGTCAAGGTCATGAAAGAAAAACTAAGGAACTATTCCAGATTAAAGACTAGAGAGACAGGACATCTTACACCATCCTGGATTAGATTCTGACCAGAAAAAAAATATTTATTTTAGTGGTAATAGTAAAATGTGCATAAAATCTGTAGCTAATGTGTGTGTGGATGAATGGATGGATGGACAGAAGTGAGGGAAGAAGTGAGGTGAAGGGTGAACTGCTGTTCTTCCTTCTCTATTTGCGACTCTTCTGTTTGAAATTCAAAGAAAAAAAAATATGATGAATGGTGAATAGAGCAGGTTTCCTTGCCTGTAGGGACTTAGGGAAGACAGGGCCACATGGACACATAGACACAAATGACCCTTGAGCAATGCAGGGGCTGGGGCACCAAACACCCACATAATCAAAAACGGACATGTAACTTTTGACTTCCCCAAAACTTAACTACTAATAGCTTACTACTGACTGGAAGCCTTACCAGTAACCATCAACAAACACATCCTTTCTCTGCTAGGTTTTACATATCCTAGTCTTGTGACAAAGGGAGCTAGAGAAAAGAATATGTTAAGATAAAATACATTTATGGTAATGAATTCTATTTATCAAAATCCAAGTATAAGTGAATCCACACAGTTCAAATCCAAGTTGATCAAGGGTCAACTTTATGTTATATATATTTACATTTGCAAGAGAAACACTGAGAAGATTACCCAAAAACGAATAATGTCTACGTTACAGGATGAGGGAAGACGACCCAGGGTAGACGGTGAGCGTCTCAGAATATACCATGTGAGTAGCTTTGAATTTTTCATCCTATGTTACTCAAAAACTTAATGTAAAAATTTCAAACAAGTTGGAGATAAACATATAAAGAAAAAATTCAATATTTCAAAGCCCTTAGGCCACAGCATTTTGACAACAAATGCTTGATGGAATATATTCTAAGGACAGAGAGAACTGCAATGAAATCTTAAGCTTTATTCAGTATAAGTAGCAATTTGGTATTTTTTTGGGAAAATATTCTATATATTGTAAGGCAAACGACAATATTGTTAGGAATCAAGATTTTTCAATAAAAATATACGAGTATAAAATTAAAGTCAAAAACTTGTACTGTTCATTAAAATAGGAAATGGTAATATAAACTTTTTTTAAAATAAACATAGGTTTCCTAATTCTAACATTGAAAAGGCCTAGAAGAAAGGAGTACCCCCAAACACCCACGCTGTGGTCTCTAAAATCCTTCTCTATGAAAACAGGTCTCCTTGAGGGTGAGGCTGCTTCCACGTCTGGGTTAGGAAATGTACAGATCAGTGCAGGAAATATACAGATCAGCCTAGGAGACCTCAATGTATCACAAAGCAGGGAGACTTCAACGTATCACAAAAACTAATGGGAAACAATTTTTTTTTCTTAAGTGAATGGGGTCATGTCAAAAGGACCAAGAGCCACCTAAAGAGTCGTCACTATCAAAAGAGGAGACAACAGGAGCATCAAAATGAATGGATGCAAAATTACTGATACACACGGAATAGATCATTATCAATGAGTTCACGATTCTCAAAAAAATTCCAGAGTAGGGGACCTTCTACCAGATAACTGAACCAGTTTCTTCAAAGTCACAGGGGGTTAAAGAAAGGAGACAGAGGGGTCTGCTCTAGACAACAGCCCAGAGTCCTAACCACCCAGTGCAATGCACGTACTGCATTTGGATCCTGATCCCTACAAACCAGTATAAAAAGATAACCGGGGAAATTTAAAGGACTAGGTACAAGGATTTTGTTGCTAATTTTCATAGGTGTGTAAGAAAAGGCACCTTTTTATGGAGATTTATATTCTAGGATATAGTGAGGAAAAAGGATCTCATAACTTACATTAAAATGCTTCGACAAAATAAGGGAAGCAAGTTACAGATAAAGCAAATGTGGCAAAAGCTTAAAAACAATTCAATCTAGGTGGTGAGTATTCAGAGGTTCATTATATTACCCTCTCTACTTTTGTGTATTTTATAATATTTTCATAATAAAATTTCTTGGGGCGCCTGGGTGGCACAGTCGTTAAGCGTCTGCCTTCAGCTCAGGGCGTGATCCCAGTGTTATGGGATCGAGCCCCATGTCAGGCTCCCCTGCTATGAGCCTGCTTCTTCCTCTCCCACTCCCCCTGCTTGTGTTCTCTCTCTTGCTGGGTATCTCTATCTGTTAAATAAATAAATAAATAAATCTTTAAAAAAATAAAAAATAAATAAAATTTCTTAAAATAGACTTCCCAAAGACCTACAGCATACATAGCACAATAGGACCTTGGATTCTGGAGGGCTCACTATTCTCCCCAATAATTCAAGATTTATGGACAACTTGTAAGGAATAAAAATTAAAACAGTTAACTCTCATTTTCTTATATGCCCAAGAGATAGTGTATTGTATTTTCTAGCATTAGGATTTCTAAACACTGATAACAAAGCATGCTTTCTGGATATTTATTCCATCATTAGAAGACAATTTTAACTTAACAGATAACATGTCCTGCTTCACATCGCCTTCATTTTCCTAATTATTGTACAAGGGAAAACCATCAGTGAATAATTTTATAATATTCAAACTTAAACATACTTTGAAATTGTTTTGCAAAGTGACAGTCATTTGTAATTATGGTAATCACTCTAATTTATCTGTTGATAGATTCCAGCTTTCAAATACAAGCTTATCCTAAAATAGAGGTTCACCTGCATTATAAAGCGTTTGTTTCAAATGGTCTTAACCGTTTAGAGATGGGTTATTCCAGCCTAACTGCAAACACTGAATTATTGCTTTATGTCTCCCAGGTGGAGACATTATCTGAACAATTATCTGAACATCCCTAAACAGGAGAGGGTTCCACACCCCGAGAAGGTCCAGACAACGAGAGAAGACTCCTTAAGAATAAAAACTACGAACTTTCACCGTTATTTTCATTTATAGTAGACACCCTTAATATACGGCAGACACGGTGCTAAATACCTCATAACCTCCAGTTTACAAATGCACCCACTGAGACACTCAGGTTTTCCGCCCGAAGTCACATCGCTAATAAAGGTCTAAGCCAGCGACTCCACAGGCCTCCTCCATAAAAGGGAGGCGGCGCACCTGTCACTACCGGCTGTTAGACTTGGAGCAGGTCACTTGGCCTCAGTTTCCCCAGCGGCAATATGAGGAAGCTGGACTAAAGACTCCCCCAAGCTCTGAACAGATCAGTCTACCCCTTTCAAAGGCAGTCTTTCAAATGAAAAGATCCTGAAGTTCCAAGGCCTTCAGCAGAAAGACCTCTCACTATGCCCCAGCCCCTACAGGGCCCTGCAGGGATCCTTTGGCTGAACTCCTCAGGAGCAGTTCCACCCTCAAGCTGCGGGTCAATGGGAAATGACAGTGCAGGGGGCTTCCGAGAACCCGTACCCAAGAGAGGAAGACGGGTCAGAGAGCAGAGGTGCCAACACTTCTGCCAGAGTCTGGAGTCACAGGCGGACTGCTGACAAATGCAGCAGGCAGATCAAGCAACAAGGGTGCAGGGGTTGTACATGGAGAGTGTGGAGAAGCACCCGTTAAAAGTTCCACGGTGGGGGGACACACAGCGGCGGGATCTGAAAGGACTCTTCATCTCCTGCACCAGATCCTCCATTCTTTCCTTGTTTCCCCATTAACAAGCTTAACAAGTGCACAAATGTCCATCGTCTGAATGAACCATCCCTTGCATAACCTGTTCCTCAGCTGTGAGTCCTTACACCGTCCTTCCCCTTTTCACTACTGGAAAACTGGGCTGAAGAAATCATGCACAGAATCCCTTCTAGTTCTTCAGGATAGATCCCCGGGAGCAGGAGCTATTTGGTGAAAGGGCAGAAAAACGTTGAAGTAGCTACATATACGTCAAGATACACGCATATGTTTACCTATATAAAGTCAAATTGCATTCTTAATTTATTCTGGGGAGTGAGAGAGCATGCAGCGGGGAGGGGCAGAGGAAGAGGGAGAAACCCAGACTCCGCACTGAGCAGGGAGCCTGACACAGGGCTCAATCGCACAACCCTGAGATCGTGACCTAAGCCGAAACCAAGAGCCAGACGCTTAAGTGACTGAGTCACCCAGGCACCCCAAAAATCGAATCGCTTTCTTAAGGTTGTACCAATTTATCCTCCCACCAGCAGCAGAGAAGACACCCGATTATTCATGGCAGAGGCTCACATTTGTCCTCTGGCCATATGCCCGCTATTAGCATCCCGTTGCCTCCCACACGCCCTCTGTCTCCTGTCCAACAAGCCAAGGACCCCCAGTAGGTTTCCCTCTCCAAGTCTTCAGAGGGCAACTCTAGGCAATTCCAAATGCTTCTGCAAATCCCCACACCACCAAGAGTACCTTCTCTACCCTCCCACACCTCACAAAGATGGAGATTCCTTAGCCCTGGCTGTTCAGTGCTCCAGAATCCACAAGACAGCTCCCGCTGCAGAACGGAGTATCACGTGTTTCTGTGTGTGTGGGTGTACAATTTTATGAAATTTTTCATTTTAATTCTGGTACAGTTGCGTATCCTGTTGTATTAGTTTCAGGAACACACCAGTGGTTCAACAACTACACATCACTCCATGCTCGTGTCCTCTCCATCCCCATCACCTGTTTCCCATAATTGTTAATTCAAAGTCACACAAGGAGGTTCCTACTGAAGCTGACTGATGCTGGCAATTTTTTTTTTTTAAGATTTGAGAGAGACAGAGAGAGAGAGAGAGCGCGCGAGAAGCAGGGGGAGGGGCAGAGGCAGGGGGAGAAACAGATGCCCCGATGAGCACGGAGCCAGGTGTAGGACTTGATCCCAGGACCCTGAGACCATGTCCCAAGCTAAAGGCAGGATGCTTCACCGACGGAGTCGCCCAGGCGCCCCCACGCTGGCAATTTTTAAATAAAAAAAATGAACAGCAGCAATCCAAGTGCTTTGCTTATTTTTTGCCATTTGGTGTTTTGTTTTGGTTTTTGGCTTTTGTAGAATGTGGAGTAAACCCCGCAACGTCAGCTCTATGTAAACAGAAGCTGAAAGCAGGGACATCCCCATTCAGTCCTCGGGGACATGCACGCACGCAGGCTGTCTGCACACTTACGGCCACAGAGCAAGTCCTTCCCTGTGAAGCAGACGGCTCATCGCCTGTGTCGGGCACTGAGCCCCAGACCCCATTTCCAAACTGGAGAAAGGCAAAGGCCTCTCTGGAATGTCCGGATCGACTTCCTCCAAACCTCTCCCTGCCTTCCCTCACAGGCTACTGAGATAGATCCCCCCCTTCTTGGACTCCAAGCAGACCCTCTTCTGGTTATTAGGACAGCGAAATGGTCCAGTTTCTAGATTTTTCTTAAGAAAGAGAACATGCTGTGAGGATTTAGAAATTAGTATCCCTACTTCCCCAAAATGCAGACAACAACAGATTTTCAGGCAGCTCCTAAGTGATTTGCCCCTCATCAAGACAAGTGGATCCTATGTTGAGGTCCTAGGAATCCCCGTGAATGTTCTCACAAGCCCCAAGGACCCCCTGAAATGGGATGCTAGGTTCAGTTTATGAATAGTTTTCGGAGGAGACAGACCAGAGCTTTCGTCAGATTTCCATGGGGCCCACGACTCAAAAGGACTGAACAGAGCTCTGACTCACCGGCAGCAAACACACACACGCCCCCACCTCAACCTGCAACCTCGTACATAGCCCAGGACACACAGCAGGTGTTCAGTACATGGGGAGCAAACCAGAACTGCCGAATGACTGTTCATAAACCAGTGGGGAGACATAAGGGTCCTACAGATACGGGTCCATCCGGCAGAAAAAACTGGAGGCCAAGAGCAGTTTGCTTTTCAGTTTCTTTAAATGAGGAGTCGACTGGAGTATCAGCAAGGCAAAGCACCCGCGACACAACTGGTGTTGATGAAACAGTTCATTCTTTTTCTATCTTCTCCTAACACCACGGTGAAGAAGGACCCTCGGATATGCCAGGGCCTGGAGGAGAGAAGGTGGTTCACGGACTCCTGTGTGGTAAGAAAGGAGGGGCTGACAAAGGGTACAAGGACTTGTCCACCCTCAGATGCTAAGAAGCCCTGACGGGTCTCGAAGGCTCCCAGGAGGCAGTGAGAGCCCCTTCTGTGTTCACACGTACAAGTGCACATAACCTGTGACACACACACGTGCCAGGCAGGCAGCTTCATCTGCACAGAACCTTCCCGAAGGCAGGAGAGGTACGGCCCCAGCAACTGCTCCCAGGAGGGCCCTCAGGACAAGGGAGAACCCCAGGGTCTCCTAGCAGCAGCCTGACAAGGAACATCCAGGGCACCAGCCCCTCTTTTTATTCCGAGCACAATGGCCCATTTGTTCACCAATGGGCTCCACGAGCTGTCTTGAAGGCCTGGAGAAGGGAGTTCAGCGGTCCTACCTGAGGGGCGGCTGGGGCTCCAAGGAGTTCAACGTTCTGAGCTGCCAGGGCCCAGGATGTGTCCGTGGGCTTCCCCACGCTCCCCTCCCTTCCTCTCCAACAAGGACGGACGAGCACTAGGGCACCTGAGTCCATACCTCCCTGTCTACAGAAGGGAAGATTCATGACCAATTACCTGGCAAGAATTCATCAGTTTAAACCAACAAACAAACAAGCAAAAAAAAAAAAAAAAAAAAAAAAAAAAACCCACAAAACACAACAACAACTGCTCCTAAGAAGTCGTCTCTCAAGAGTCAGACCCAGGCTGTGATCCATCTGGACAGGAGCAAGGAAATCCACGCACACATCCAGTCACTACACCCGACACTCATCTGATGAGGACAGGACGGCCGCATGGAAGCCTGCAGCATCTGGAGGGACGGCCAACGCAAACAGAACAAGATGCACAAAGTGAGCTCCCGTCCCCAGGAAACCGAAGCCAGCATTTTCTGATTAGATAATGCCCCAACATGGATTAATGCTGTCCACAGGGGCACTCTTAACTCCAGTCTTCCTCCCTGGCACGGCGGCGTGCAGATTGGCAAGAAGCTGCAGGAGAGCTCAAAGAACGCAGAAAATGAAATGGGTTTAATTGTGATTCAGACACAATGAGAGACAGGCTTACCCCCCCAAAGCAACCACAGGTCTATGTGGGAGCCTCAAAACACACGGGACGGGGTGGGGGGGAGTTTCAGAGAAAACTACACTTGTTAAAGAGGATGCTGGCAGGGACAGAGGGGGCGAGGGAACAAAGCTGTCCCCTCACCGCACGTGTCAACTTCTAAGACACTCATTCGTCCTGGATCAGCACCCAAGTCAACAACTCAGGATGCTAACGTGTTCAGTCACCAATCACGCCGGTCCTGTGCCTGCCGAGTTGTCGTTTTCCCTGCGTCATCTCTGGGACACAAACCTTTCTGAAAGAAAGCCCCCCCAGCTTCCACAGTCATCCCCAATGAGAATGGATTTCAAGCTAACCTACTAGGAAGCCAGCCTATTAAGCCACCAGCTCCCCGAGAACTTTCTTGGCTGTAGCTGGAGTAAACACAGGACTCAGTAAAGCCCAAGGGAGAAAGGTTTGCCCCCTGAGGACAAAGCGCATGTGAACAGGCTCCCACGGATAGGGGTCGCTGTTCCCACAAATTCACCGGGCAGCAGCCTGTTCCGGAAACACGGACAGAGGATCGAGTCATCTCCCACAAGGCATCAAAACACAAGGGGAGGAGCACACCACAGTCCTAAGAGTCACAACTACATTGGGAGATGGGGACACCAGGGGCTGCACACAGAGGCCCTCCACCAGCCTCTGGAGAAGGGGACGGTGGCCGTGTCAGCAGGCCACACACTGGAGGCTGGGGCTCAGCATGCAGAAGGCTACACCTAGACCTCCAAGGGGAACGTTCCTGAAGCGAAGGAGGTGGGTTCATCCAGCCGCGGAAGCTTGCATGTCCTTTTGATAAAAGCCAATTCCAGTTTCTGGATCCTGTCCTCCCCACGCAGCGCCTTCTCCCTCGTGCATCTGACACCCAGATGCCAGAGCACATGCTTAGGACTGACCTCCCGTAACGAGGTCACAATGAACTGGCAATCTTGGAAATAAGTTGGTTTCTTAGCCGTCCCTTCTTCACAGACTGATCTCACTCAGTATAAAACTGGTCAACAGACCCTCTGAATGCTTTTCTCCCCATTTCCCTCCTGAATCCAAGGCCTTATACCAGTTGCTCTATCAGCCTCTGAACTGCCCTCAGCTCCTCCGCCTTGTGTTTCTCGAACTGTAGCTGACAGACAAGTCACCTGGGGATCTTGGCAAAATGCAGACTTAACTCGGTGGGTCTAGAACAGAGCCTGTATTTCTAACCAGATCTCCAGCGCCATTGATGCTGGACTGCAAGCCACACTGAGGAGCAAAGCTCCAACCATCCCAAAGGATTTCTGGACAATTCAGCTTCCTTGGGCCTCTTCCCCAAAAACCTGTAACGGTCCCAACACAGGTGGCGGCCCAGGCTCCAAAACATCTGTGATTCTTAGCCTGGACAGAACGGAGGCTGGCCAAGGTACAAGAAATTGCCCAACATCACACAACTCGGAAGTCGTTACCTGAACTCAGGAAGGGGCCAGATCTAGTCACGGTGTCCTCCTCTATTTCTTCAATACCCTTAGCACTATCCGAACTCAGCCTGTTGCATTTATAAGGCTCTTGGTTACCCTCCTTTCCTCTGCCCACATATCCAATACCCAGACCCGTCTGTAAGGCTCCGAAGGAGCAGGGACCATGTTTGTCTTGCTCACTGCTAGATCTCCAGTACATAGATAAACCCCCAGCTCGTGGGGGGGGGGGCACTTGAAAATATCTGTTGCGTGAACAAAAGCAAACAAAACAAATGGCTTTTTCTTCCAGAAGGAGACAGAACAAGGACCTTGGCCATTCTGGGACCTCGGGAGAGGTCGTCAGTGTCCGTCATGGAGAAACCTCAGGGGGCACTGCTGCATGGATTCAGACCACAGACAGACAGAAGAACTCAACAGAAGATAGCACACACCTCCCCCACAAGAACTTCCAACTTAGTCACGGGGAAAGGTCACAGATACACAAGACTTAAGCATCTTCAGAAAAAGTATAAACAAATATAACCAAGACCAAACAGAACATCATATTCTGGGCGGAGAGGTTCAGGGAAGACCAGTGGGATTCACTTAGACCTCTTAAGTCAGGGAGGGCTTTGGGAGGAGAGGTGGGGCCGGCAAGACAGAGGATGCACTCAATTTTCCAGATTCATTTTCAGACAGGATACTTTACCAAATGATCATTTTTGTAACGTCTTCTTGGCTAAGTTGCAGTCCGTAGCCATCCTACCACACTAGCCCAGGTGCTGCTGTGAGGGTACCCTGTGCATGTAATTAAGGTCCACAGTCCTCCTTGAGTAAAGGAGGTGATTCCAGATCACCTGGAGGAGCCTGATTCAAGGAGCTGAAAGGCCTCAAGAGCAGCTGAGGACTCCTGAAGACAAAATTCTCCCTGCGGACAGCAGCTTCCGTCCAGGCCCACAACTTCCAGCCCGGCAGCCGGCCCCGCACATTTAGGACTTGCTACTTGCAGTAAAGCTCTTCACACATGTCTTTCCAACCGGCCCATTTCTCGGGCTGACCCCTGGCTGATACTCCTGCAAAGCCGGGTGATCCCGCCTTGCAGGAGAGCAACACGGCCTCTTCCAATACTGGGGGGCTCATGATGGGAGGCACCCGAGTTCTTTCCTTTAAGTACTTGTTTAAAGTGGCTCCATGTTTGGTACATGCATTCAAATACAGAGGAGGAAAGGAAACCATATTCCCCACCACTTGCAATCTTCTCCCACTTCCTTATGTTTTCCTGGGTAAGTTCTATGTGGTCAAACTGTCTATAAGGATATTACCTTCAGAATATTAATATTTTTTTAACTCTCCCACCTTGGAAGGGCACTCAAGGGCAAATTAGAGGCAGATGCTCTCCCATGGCTGCCCTCTCTAGGAGGCGAGGGATGGACAGGAGAGAGGAGGTGCCCTCCTTGGAGCCTGAGCCCCATACCACATCCCCCCATGGGGCTGGCAGGACTCCACTGGGCCGCCTGATGCACTTTCGTAGGCTCGATGCATAGACGTCCTACCAAGTCAGTCGCGCCTGGAACGCCTCTGTCCTGCTGCAACAAGCATGCTTAGCACAGGAACCAAGTTCCCCCACAACCTCGTTGCTGCCAGCCTCCGGTCCCACCTCTCCCTGCAAGGGCACGGGGAGGAGGCCAAGAGCTCCTGCTCGCCCCCACTTCCAGGCACCAGGAATTCTTACCTGTGATTCCACCTCAATCTGCCTTCTGCAGTGACCCTACCCCCATCACCCTCTCTACCCAGTACACCTGCCAGCCTGACAGCCCTCTTCTGAGATGCAGCCCAGACAGGAGCAGCCACCAGCGCTGAAGAGAGAGACCACGAAGAGCCACGTAATCTTTGGAAGGCTACTTCCTCTCTGAACTCGAGCAGCTTTTCACTGGAGAGTCTAGCACAGCTGTCACGAAGAATATAAACACTACATGTAAAAAGGAGCTATTATGTCCTGGACATGCTTACCGTGCTAATGTATTCAGCGGATGGCATATGCGTGCCTATACTCGAGGGAGTTCCTGGGGCAAATGACTTAACCTAAGTACTGAAAACACAAGGAAAATACACACATCCTTTTCGCAGAAGTGACGGCTTCCTCACACCCCTGACAAAACTGTCCGATCAGCCATTGGGTGCCAGTCTCTAAAATGTACATACACGTCAGACGATCTTCGATGGCTGAGAAGTCAGCACTGGAGGGTCCAGTGATGTTCCTGAGGGTACAGAGCACAGGCAAAGAACACTTCTGGATGACCCAAGAGCTGGATGGGCCCTCCAGAAAGCCACGGGTCTGATCCTATCAACTTGTGTAGTGATCAAAGAATCAGGGTCCAAAGGTGTTGAGAGAAGCGGCCAAGGCTACACAGACAAAACCCAGTGATGAAGGAACTGGAACCTAGAGCCGCCTCGCGAGCCCCGTGCTCTAGAGGCCGGGGCACGCCCACCACAGAGGACAATGCGAGCCGCCTTCTGGCTTCCACAGATGCTGTCAGGTCCCTTCGCTGACCATGCCAAGTGAAAACTTTAAAGTACAGCAAGTACAGAGAACACAGCTAGCTCCCAGCCCATCAGCGAGGCAGGCAGGCTGGTGACAAGGAGGCAGCTCTGAGAAGTGAGATTACAGACAGATGGTGCCAGTGAGCTGGAAAATCTAGAACTGCATTAAATAAGACACCACTAAAAATAATAGGGATCCCAAAGTAAGTCAGGGACCGTTCACGGTGCTGCAACGTGAGGGAGCCCTGGCCTCGAGTGTGAGGCAGATCGGAACCAAACTGGAGGGTCCTTTATCTCCCTTAAGTTGCTACGAACCATCGTCACCATCGACTGCCACCCTGGCAAGGAGGCTGTCCGGGCTGCAGGCTGGAAGGCCCCCAGAGAGGACCCAGGTCCAGCTCCTCCCTTGCTCCAGCCACACTTGAATCATCGTGTATGCTTCTCACAAGGGCATGGCATCGGCTTCCAAAGAAACCTCTTCCATTCTGGGCCAGGAACGTCTTCCTTCTACCTGGCAGACATCTACCTCTCCTTCCATCATCCATCAGGAAAGCCTCCGACTACAGCAGCTTTCCTGGCAACCAAGTCACACTGTTGATGTAACTTCCTCCTGATGCCATTTAAGACCCTAGGGTTGTTTTCACACATTTTAGGTCTCTACAACTTAGACCTGTCCTACCAGTGTTGAGACTAGAGAGCCAAGAGTCTTGAAGAAAAAGCAGTTCTCTGGGATGGATTTGGTTTCTCAGAAAGGAGACCTGTCACAGGTGAATGTGCTCTACTCCACAGTCAAAGGCAATAGTCCTCGAGCAAGCCGTGCCTGGGTCCCCAGGGGCCTAGGACAGGGAAGGTGGGAAGTTCACTGCAAATCTAGACCCACGATGATGAGCAGTGACCACAACTACCCTCTCTCTCCAACGGCTCCCACGTTCTCTCCTGTACGCGTTCTGTTCCCCACACATACCAAGCAAGTTCCCACTGCACGACTTTAAGCAGTCGCTTGCTCTTTTGTCTAAAACACTCAAGTCCTACCTAACCTCAGAGCAGCCCCCTGACCAGCCTAAAGCAGCACCCAGTCATATGCTCGAGACATTCTGTGTCACATTACCCAGTTTCATTTCCTTCAAACCACTCATCGTTGCCTAAAAATATCTTGCTTACTCTACTCTGTCTCACCCCACGAGTCGTCAGTTAAGGACAAGAGAGTGGGTCTGTCTTGCTCACGACTACATCCCCAATACCTGGAAAGTACTCGGCGTAGAGTAGATACTCAGTAACAACTGGTTAATGGAATGAATGAATGTCAGTGAATGGATTTACTGTTAGAGTGCAGGCTGTGGCATCAAACACACCCGAGTTCAAATGCTGCCCCCCACTCTTTACTAGTGCTGTGACCTTGAGAAACTAATCGTATCCAAGATCACACAGCTAGTAAGGTTTCCGTATGTGTGCCACGGGGTTTGTATGAGAATTAAGTTGTTTAAAATATTAGGACTCCAGCTTCCAACCACGCCTCACAGACATGAAGTCCTAAGTTGACATTAGTAGTAACCCTTTACTCATTTGATAAAGATGATGGTTGACAGCGGTGACGGCGGCAGCCCATGCAATAATGACCACAGGCCACGGGCATCTAAACAGGTCATCCATTACCATTCTCAACTTGCGCTAAAGGAAAGAGCAGTGTGACAAAAGGGAGCTAGCATGGAGCTGGGACTCAGGAGACCCCGACTTGAACAAGCCATCCATCACAGGTAACAGCAGGTGTGAAGAACAAACGAGATGGTAGATTTATGTGAAACACTTTCTAAACTCCAAGGCACTATATTTATGAGTATTATCAATATTAAAAATGTTCTTGTCCCCGGTTTAATATGCCTCAGATGCTGGAGGCAGCGTTCATTTCTTTGGGCATCTTAAAAGTTATTTGGCTAGTGAACATTTACCCAGACAGGCACGGTGGCGTATGAATTATTCAGAGCAAAAATTCTCTTGAAACAGCACATTGCAGGCTCAAAGAAGAATACAGGCAACCCCCATCACATGAGGAAACAACAGGTAGAATTTAACTTCTCAAATAGGAGGAAAGCATCGAGTACAGGGCAGTGGAGGTCCAGAGACCAGGGTTCGAATCCCTAACTGGCCAAGTGACTTTGGGAGGTCACAGGCCACCTCTAGGTGGCTGGCTTTTCAAAGGCTCTGCAACATGTGGGGATAGAGAAACAGGCTCTTTTCCATCCACAGACACTACAGTCCGCAGCTGGCTGGAGGGGGCGAGAAGAGAAGACAGAGCGATTACAAGAGAATTGTCATCCACACCAAGAAGCCGTCTTACGAATAGTCTTCCAGGGGAGCAAACTCGGGGCGCCCCCTCAGCAATCATGAGCCACGGGGTCTTGGTGAGAGGCTAAATCACTGAACCAAAACCAGAACTAATTCCAGACACCCAGTGCGTGTTCTGTTTCCCTCTAGGACTGTATCTCTAATGTACAAAGAGGATGTGAAAATGCGGTTTCATACAGAATTCTCATTTGACAAACTTTTCAGAAATTCACCTGAGCCATACTGATGCTAAGAATTCTACTTTCGTTTAAGGCTTTCCCACCGAAAACCTGAAACATACACAAGAGTAGAGCAAGAGTACCAACGAATGAACTCTCATGAACTCAGCATCCGTTTCAGTCACCCCCAGCTTGGGGCCACTCTGGTCTCATCCACACGCACTCACTTCCTCATCAGTCCTTCATTTTAAAGTGAACCTCAGGGGCACCTGGGTGGCTCAGTCAGTTAAACGTCTGCCTGCAGTTCAGGTCATGATCCTGGGGTCCTGGGATCAAGTCCCACATAGGGCTCCCTGCTCGGAGAGTTTGCTTCTTCCGCTGCCCTTCACCCCACTTGTGCGTGTAAGCTCATGCTCTCAATCTCTCTCAAATAAATAAGATCTGAGGTGCCTGGGTGGCCCAGTGAGTGAAGTGTCTGTCTTCAGCTCAGGTCATGGTCTCAGGGTCCTGGGGATGAGTCCCCCATCGGGCTCCCTGCTCAGCAGGGAATCTGCTTCTCCCTCTGCCTCTGTGTGCTCGTGCTCTCTCAAATAAATCTTGAAAAAACAAAATCTTTAATAAAGGACCTTTCTTTAAACATGTCTTAAAAAACAAAACAAAAAAACATCTGCAACACCATTATCTCATCTAACATTCACAATTTCTTTCAAATAGCCAGTGTTCCAATTTTTTTAAACTGTTCTAATTAAGATACAAATAAAGTCCAAACACCTCAATGGGTTAATGTGTCTATTCTAAGCTACAGATTCACCTGCCATCTTTTTTCATAAATTATTGGTCATTATTTAAAAACTCAGGTTATTTTCCTACGGTGTTTCCTACAGCCTGGGTTTTGCTGACTGCATCCCCATGGCACTGTTTAATAGATTCCTCTGCCCCTTAGGCAACATTTAAAAACATCTGTTAAATCTGGAGGCTTCATCAGATTAGGGTTCATTTTTTCGGCAAGGCTACATCAGGAGGCACATCGTGTCTGGTTGCGTCCCCTTTCATGTGGTCCGGCATTGCTGATCACTACTTAGATCCAGGAGTTTAGCAAGTATTTAAAATGATAATGACTTTAGCATTCCCTCTTCATTTCTTAGCTGTGATTCTATAAAAAGAAACTTCCCTTTTCCCTACACCAGTTCCTTGGGCATCCTAAAAACTATTTATAAATGTTTATCAGTTTTCAAAATAATGGGTTAATTTCAAAGTATCCTACAAAAAGTGGATAGACTTTCTTTGGTAGCATTATAAACTCAGGTATTTAATGCTGTGTGATATATTTGGATCTACTGCAGTGTCATCCTTAACGATGCTCAAAATGTCACCTCTTCGGCCCGTGGGAGCCTCTTCAAGTTGGTTCCTGGGTCCTTTTACAACCGGACCCTGCAAGTCCTAAATAGCTTCCCTTTCTGGTGGGACAGGATGCTGAAGACACATCCCACGGATCTCCTGCCCCAGATTTGAAAGCAGCCTTTTCTCCAAAGAACCCGGATTCCTTTTAGTGGGAAATGGTATTTGGCAATCATGATCTGGACACCAAGAATGTTCACCGTCATTGTTTATTGGCCTTGCCAGTGGACAAAGCTAGAACACATTTTTTTAATAACAAAATGCTTCACGAGTTCATACTGTACATCCAATTCAAATTCAGGTCAGCAGGGATTTTATTTAACCTCGTTCTGTTAGTGTTTCCTTCCTACCAATATAATTAGTCGTTTACTCCATCCCACAACAAATATAAAGGATCTCAGAAGATCAATGCCAACACCGCCATCACCAGTGATATTAAAAAACAGTCTAGAATGTTTTCTGCACTTCTGGTATCTTTATGGTGTATGCCACTAAGAATGTACAATCAAATCACTGTGGTTTATAGCCAGTTGGCAGAGTTCCTCGGTTTCTCTCTGTGGGTTATGCCAACCGGCTCAATGCAGTTAGATTCACTTGGTTTTCTCAGGGATTGCTTGCTTTTTATTTAAAAATTATGTTAAAAATTTACATGATTCAAGGTCCAAACTAACAAAACAAGGAATCTTTAGAGAAGACAAAGTTTTAATCCTTTCCCTCCAGGCTGTTTCTTCTTTTCTCCTAGAGATTACTTTAATTACCCTTTAAAAAAAAAAAAAAGGATTTTTAAGTAATCTCTACATCCAACACAGGCCTCAAACTCACAACCCTGAGATCAAGAGTCACACGCTCTACCAACTGAGGCAGCCAGGTGCCCCACCATTTTTCTTAACGGAAACAAATACATATTCTCTCTTTTCTTAGATAAACAATATCTTGCCCTTTTTGCTTAATATATCCGAGAGATTACTGTGTTACAGATACATCCCCTACTCCCTTCCTCAGACACCACAGCTTATCCACCCCGCACTCTAGGCAAGAGCATGTGGGCATGTTCAGCCATTTATTACTACAAATAGTGCTTTGACAGCACAATGCATACTTTAAAAAAAAACTACTTCTGTCAGGGGCGCCTCAGTGGCTTAGCTGGTTAGGGATCTGACTCTTGATTTCAGCTTGGGTCAGGTCTCAGGGTCGTGAGATCTAGCCCCGTGTCAGGCTCCAAGCTCAGTGGGGAGTCTGCCTGGAGATTCTCTCTCCCTCTCCCTGCACTGCCCCCAGCTCACGTACATACGTGCTCACTCTCTAAGATTAGCAAAATAAACAGATAAAAAATTTCATTAAATCTTCGAAATAGAAGCCTAGAAGTAGGATTGCTAGATCAAAGCAGATATGTAATTGTACTAGGTATAGCTCATTCCCCTACAAAGACAGGTATGACACCATTCTGCATTCCCCCCAGCAAGTGGGAATATATGTATCCAGGTTCCCAGCAGACTTGCCAACAGTAGCTGATCAAACTTTTGTAGTTGACCAATCTTCTAAGTGAGAGATGAGATCTCAGTGTAATCTTGATTACTTTTAGGAATCAAGTTGAGCATACCTTCATTTGGTTATAAGCCATTTGTAATAACAATTCTTCCTATTTCTGATAAGAAGTTCAAAGGTCTATTGTTGACCAGCCTAAGAACAGAGACTTCTGCCATGGGGAAGATGAGGACAATTTAAGATGGCCGACTTGTGAAAAGAGCCACAGAATACAAGCAAAGGATACCAGCCTCCAGTTAGAGAAGTTTTAAAAAGATGCCTCTTATTGTAGCAACCAAAACTATAAGGCACTACAAACCAATCCAAAGGAAGGTGGATAATTATAAAATTCAGTTAAGAGACGTTCATGAAGATCTAAATAGAGATATGTCATGTTCATGAACTGGAAAACTGAATATCATGAGGATGTCAGTTATCATCAAAATTATTCTAGAAGTTCAACTTAATTCTGATTAAAATAAGGATCTTTATATCAGTTTTTCCTGTGCTGATTGGTCTTTTTGTTTTAAGTAAGCTCTACACCCAAAGTGGGGCTTGAACTCACGACCCTAAGATCAAGAGTCACACGCTCTACTGACTGAGCCAGCCAGCGTCCCTGGCTTGTCTTTTTGGCTTGAGATTTTTTTAAAGAACTAATTCTAAAATATTTATGAAAGAGCAAAGTCCCACGAATAATCAAGACCATAAGGTTGGGAATCATCCTACTGAATAACAAGACTTATGATAAAGCTATAATCATTGAAATAGATGTTCTGAAGGAATAAGAGACAAAGAGACCAAGAGAACAGAGCAGTAAGCCTTGAAACAAACATCCACATTTTGCAGACACTTGATATAGGACAGCAGTGGCACAGCAAAAGTAGTGAATAGACAGGCTAAAATGGTGCCAGGACAACTGGTTATCTACACAGAAGAAAAAATAAAATTAGACTCCTATTTCTAGCCACGCGTAAAAATAAATTCTAGAGCTAAATGTGAAAGGCAAATCTTATAAAACTCAAGATATAGAATAGCACCATTATGATCTCAGAGTACGGAGAAGTTTTTAAAAGGCAAGGAAAGCATAAACAAAAAGACCAATATATATTTTATATTCAAGTCTAAATCTTTTATACCTCAAAATTTACGACAATGATAGTGAAAAGACAAGCCAGCACGGGAAAAGACAATTGTAATACACATCACCCAGCTCAGCGTTCAGACAAAACTTCGACAAATCGACAAGGCAAACACTAACTCCACTGAAAAACGGGCTAGAGATATGAACAAACAATTCACATGAGGAAAAAAAGNAACAAAAAGACCAATATACATTTTATATTCAAGTCTAAATCTTTTATACCTCAAAATTTACGACAATGATAGTGAAAAGACAAGCCAGCACGGGAAAAGACAATTGTAATACACATCACCCAGCTCAGCGTTCAGACAAAACTTCGACAAATCGACAAGGCAAACACTAACTCCACTGAAAAACGGGCTAGAGATATGAACAAACAATTCACATGAGGAAAAAAAGTGACAAAAAAGAACTGATGCTCACGAGTAATGAGGGAAATGCAAATTCTGGAAGATAGTTCACATCCAGCATAGTTGGGCAAAAAAAAAAAAAAAAAAAAAAGGANAAAAAAAAAAAAAAGGCTAAGGAAACCAAGTGTGAGCATGGGTGTGAAGCAAAGCAACAGTGAGTGTACCCCACTTCCCGGTTTGCCCCCCCTCCAGCAATCCTACAACATTTAATAAAGTGCACAGCTGTGTGATCTTGGCTAAATCACCAAACATAGCCAAGCCTGAGCTTCAACCAGTATAAAGTCCACAGAAAGGCAGAGATGGCCTCAAAACGTCCAAGCATCTGCCACATGTCCAGAGCCACCTCCGGCCAGGTTCTGAACACGCCCAGGGCATGCCTGCAGACTTAAACCAGACGCTCGGTGGATATTAAACCATCCATCAACAAGACTGTGTTTACGGTTAGCCCTAACAAGCATGATTAGGGACTGCTTCTCTAACTCTGTTTTATGGGTTTTGTGGGCTCCAGGGGAAGACTAAATCAAGCAGGAGTTGACCAAGTCTAACCCAGCACATACCGCCAACATGTAAATGAGACCCAAAGCCTACAAAACAAGCAGAGACCACCCTCCCCCCCAACCCAGCAGCAGTCCCAGGGGGAGATTACTGCCAGTGGAATCATGTGCATGGGGAGGAAGGATCAAGGGAAACCACCCATGTTTGTGATGCCATCAGGGCCACCCCGTCAGAGAGCTGAGTCCACTTTCAGGGTGAGGCAAGAGTACGCTAAGGCCTTCATCCCATCCAGAGGGGTAACAACTCAGTCCCACCCATCAGATGAGGGCGGAGCTACATACTCTGCCATGAGCGCAAGTCCCTCTTACAATATGCGCACGGACATAACGGACTTTGAGGAAGGCTAGAGACCAGCACTTTACACCTACTGAGTTGGCATTCCAGTTATTCCATGACTTAAGAAAAGGAACTGAAGAGTCCATCTTCCCCAGGGCACCTGGGTGGCTCAGTGGGTTAAGCATCTGACCCAATTTCAGCTCAGGTAGTGATCTCAGAGTCATGGGATCAAGCCCTGTTTCAAGCTCCACACTTAACAGGGAGTCTGCTTCAGATTTTCTCTCCCTCTGCCTCTGCCCCTCCCCTGGGCATGCTCTCTATCGCTTGCTCTAAAATAAAACCCTGAAAAAAATTTTAAAAGGTCATCGCCCTAAAACCCACCATTGTACCCGGCTGGCCATAGCACTCAGGAAGTACTTACCGACTGCATAACAAAATTATCTTCCATGATCCTCTACTCTTAGCACATTCCCACTTGTCCTCTGCTGGGGAGCCAGGGTGGGGAGACATTTTTTCAGAACCAGCTGGGAGAGATGGTGAGCAGTACGGCAGGGTCTCTGGAGTCCCAGTTCCACTGGAAACAGCCTTTCACTGGCCAAGGGATGAAGGACACTTGGAGGCTAGGACCTAGTTTTCCTACCTGTAGGTAGAAATAACAGTCTCGAAGGACCTGCATATCAAACACAGTAATTCAAGTGTCTGAGAAATCTCAGGCACAGGCAGGCTCAGTGAGGAAGGAGGTGAAAAAGCAGAGGCACCAGGCGGGCCCGGTCTGCTGAGCATGCGACTCTTGATCTTGGTTGGGGTTGTAGGTGTGAGCCCTACCCTGGGTGTAGAAATTACTTAAAATCTTAAAAAAAAAAAAAAAAAAGAAAGAAAGAAAGAGAAATCAGCTGGCAAACACTTGTCTCTCCAAGGAGCCATTTCTTTCTGATGGCAAAACATGCTTTTGCTGTGATCTTATTTACCGTCACCATCACGGGACGGTGACTGTAAGGGCCTGCGCCTGGGAGTGCAGAAGAGGGATTAGTATTCAAATCCTCTGGACCATTTCATCCAGGAAGGCATGCCATCCTGCACCTTCAGAGGATCTGGGGATTATTTAGTGCTCAATAAGGCATGGAATTCGAGTATTCTTTTTCACGTATTAGTTTCCTTTCTCCGGATTCACGCAATGCATGTAATACATACGGAACACAAATCATGTACTGGGCACCGAGTACACAAATATGAATTACCATCTCTGTGGCCAAATTAACAAGACGACCGTTAAGGAGAGAATACATTGAGATGAATAAATGTCAATCCATTAAATCATCAGTCATAAACTATTGTGCAATGGATGGCATAGAGCTTTCAGAAAAACACTTTTTTCTTGGAAATGTCAACAAACACCAGATTTATCACTGGTGGAGTGAAAAGTTCAGTGGGACGAGGTCAGGCCTTCAGGTTCTGATCTTGATCCTGCCACAGGAGAGCAGAGATACCGTGGATAAAGTCCTCTGTTCCAGCCCTCAATTATTCCACACAAACCCCCAATTACATGTGCCTCTATTTTAAGAAAACCCACTAACTGAAACACTGAACTTCTTAAAACAAGAGAATGAATACCCTTCAATTTACTCTACAAAAGGCCTCTTCACTTGACAATAGTCTGTTTACCCTTTACACAGCAGGCAGGCCAGGGTCCTGGAGACCAGGATGTGACACAGAAGAGCCCTGGATGGAGGCAGAGCCAACCCTACCCTTCCTTGGATCAACAGCCCGGACCTTGTCACTTTCATCTCTTTGTACTTCAGGCGCCTCACCTGTAAAATACCAGAGCTGACTCAGAACTGAAATCTCAGGTGATCCCCTGAGGTTCCCCCCAACTCCAACACTCTGATTCTGTTGTCATCTTCCCACTCCTTCTGCAGACCATCCCCCTTTCCTGATGAAGTCACATCCCAATTACCTAATGTCCACATACTGGTTGACAAATCAGTTAGAGCAAACAGCCAGAACACAGCAAGACTGCACGTGGTGCTGTGTTCCCGGCTGTGGAGTGCCCGCTCTTGGAGGCGTGGGAGGAAGGAACCAGTGTTCTTTCTTCCCTTAACTGTTCATCAATATATTGCTCAAGTGTAACAACACATAAGCAGAAATTATTCACTACTTGTCTTATGTTCTCAAATATTTACACTTTTTGCCATTTCAGGGGGAAGAACAACTTTTAAAGTCTCAGTCAGCAGTTTGCCCAGTTGTAGGTGAAATGAAAAGATGGTATCCCAATTATGGGAAAATGGCAGCAATGGGGACCACATACTTATCCAGCCCGTAGCAATCCTTAAAAACAGAGCAACTAAGTAACAAAATTAAAAACTCATGGACAACATCCAAAAAAAAAACAAAAAACAAAAAAAAGTGGTGACAAGGTAGCCCCATAATCCCCAAAGTACATGTGGACGGGGACAAATCAACGGCCAACACAGTCAGTGTCTGTGTGGGGAAAAAACAAAGGGAAGCAACAGGCCCATGAGGACACAGAAAGAACCCCAAAAAGGCCAACAGGTACTTACTGAAGACCACAGTGGGAAAAGTGGAGAACTGCATTAGCTGGCAGGGCCCACAACGAGGTCCAAAGGATGGGGGCAGCCACAGCCCCATGAACTCTCAACGGACTCACAAGGACGGGATCCCACAGGGAGGAGAAACCACCCAGAGCAGAATCAAAATTGAGCAGCGCATGCAACAGGGACAAAGGAAAGAAAAGGTTCAGAAAAAAGTGGGGGCAGTAAACAGAACCATGACGTTGTCCTAATCTAACTGAAAAGAGGGAACTATTAAGTCGGAAATCCTCCTGAACTTGGCATCCTTTTAAAAATTCAGGAAAACAAGTTCACATAAAAATTAAAGAAAGTATCAGGGTCTATTCTATAGGCAGTTCTAAAAGAAAAAGAATAAGGACCAAAATATCTCTGGATGTGGGACAATGAAAACATGCCAAAAAGACATTCAAAAAAATGATAAAATGTAACATTTCAAAAGGAGCTAAAATTACTTTAAAAAGTAAATTATGCAAGACATGAAAACATAGAATTATGAAAATTCAGAAGTGACTAAATTCAAGAAAGAATCAGAAATTTTAAAAAATCATTTTAGAAACAAAAACTAAACTAGAAGGAAGAAAAAATAAGCCTAACAAAACGCCTGAAAAGTCAGGAACGTTTTCAAATGAAAAGTACAGAAAGATCAAAGGGATTGGAAAGTGACAAATACGGAAGAAGGACAAAGAAGAACCAACATAGGGTTAAGAGGGGTTCTTGCAAAACAAAAATCAAAGCAAGGAATAGAATTCTAAGAACAGTAACTCAAACTATCCCCCCCAACATACACACACACACATATATACACACACATACACATACATATATACACATACATATATACATATATACATATATATATATATATGTATGAAACCTCATAGAGAGCATCTTATGTACCTGAGAACACGAACTCAGAATTAAGAGGTACTCTAGGAAAACCATAAGGCATATCTAGGCCTCGGCATGTTGTTTCATGAGCCTTTCCCTAAGGATCCTAGAGAATGAACTTCAGATAACCAAGATGACAAGACAGATGGATAGAAGCATTTGAAGTATATAGTTATTAAGGAAGAAGGCTAAGTGGGCATTAGAAGGCAACGATTACAATGGGTAATGGCTATGTGACTGTATCAGTCTCCTACAGCTGCTATGACAAATTATCACACATTTGGTGCTTCGAATAACAATTTATTCTGTTACAGTTCTGGAGACCAGAAGTTCAAAAACAATTTCACCTGACCAGAATCAAGGTGCTGGCAGGCTGCCCCCTCTCCAAGGGTTCTACAGGATAATCTGTCCCTTTCTCGTCCAGCTTCTGGTGGCCACATCACCCCATCTCCACCTCCAGGATCACCCTGTCTTCTCCTTTTCTGTGAGTGATCGGTTTCTGCCCCCTTCTCATAAGGGCATGTATGGTGGCATTTAGAGCCCACCCGGATCACCTCCCCTCTCAAGATCCTTCATCACATATGCAATCTTTGCCATATAAAATAACATCTGCCAGTGCTAGAGATCAGGACCTGGACACCATGAGGGGCCATATGTTATCCAGCATGCCGCAAGGAGCTAGTACAGCCATGCTTTCAAATGGCAGCTGATAGGGATGGCATACGCAAACAAGGGTTTTGAATGTTTTCAGCATTGTAATTGATGCTAGCGTTAGTATTCGCTATTCTAAGACCATAGCCTGGGTATTATGGGATAGAGCAAATGAGCAATTACGGGATCCTGAATTCTATCATTCCCTATGCACTTGAAAACTAGAATTCAGTGTGGCAGAAAGAACAGATGAAATAGAGTTAAGTAGAAACCTCAAGTCTAAGGGCACCTGGGGTGGGGGGGCTCAGTTGGTTTAACATCCAACTCTCAGTTTTGGCTCAGGTCATGATCTCAGGGTCCTGGGACTGAGCCTCAAGTCAGGCTCTGCATAGAATCTGTTTAACCCTCTCCCTCTGCTGCTCCTCACCCCTGCTCGCAAACTCTTGATGTCAAATCTTAAAAAAAAAAAAAAAAAAGGGGGGGGGACCTCAGTCTTGAGTTGTAGTTTAAAATAGGACTATGAACTCTCAAGTATGTTTATACCTGTCACCTTCATTCTTGTGCTCTCTTTGTTTTCAGTGGGCAAAGCTGGGGAAAGTATATACAATCTAGAAATAAAAGTCAGCACTGGTGCATCTGGGTGGCTCAGTTAAGTGTCTGCCTTCAGCTCAAGTCATGATCTCAGAGTCCTGGGATCGAGCTCTGCACTGGGCTCCCTGCTCAGCGGGGGAGCCTGCTTCTCCCTCTGCCTGCTGCTCCTCCTGCTTGCACTGTCAAATAAATGAAATCTTTAAAAAAAAATTAAAAACAAATAAAAGTCAGCATCACAGGTGCCCATACAGTGGTCTTAAAAAATCATCCTGCATTAAAAGATACCAGATATGGCGGATTCCAGTCTGAGACAGAAAAAATAAGAAAAGGAGAACAGCAAGAGAGCAGGGAAGAGGGAGAGAAACATCTCCTAGACCCAGAAGAGGCCAGCTGCCAGGTGGCATGGATTCATCAAGGTAAAGACAAACAGTATCACAGGACAGGGAAGGAGACGTGGATCAGCCCTGGTGGGTCACACCCAACACATCGAGGCAACTGCTGGCAGCGTCCAAATACTTCAGCCTACAGACTCTGACCTTCTGGCTTCACTGAGGAAACCCTCACCGTCGTGTGGGAGGACACCTCAAACCCTCTCGGCCGGCATCAACCTGCCAGCCCACCTTCTGATGGAGACCAACACACCTGGACTCCCCACGTGCTCACCTGCAGGGAGGCAAGTGCTGGGTTCGCGTCCACAAGCATATCCAGTCCCTTGTTCAGTTACAGATCTCAGTGTAGAGCCACGAAAAGGCATTCTGGCCCGAACGCTCAGCTTGCTAATCTGAGCAACCTAGGTCTGCTCACAGACGTGCCTCCCCGTGGACACATCCCTTCTCCTGGCCGCATGCTGCAATTGCCTGAGAGCTTTTAAAATGACAGGGACAGAAAGACTGCAGCCCAGGTAGAGGAAATGAGAATCCCCAGGGGATGCAGATGTAGGCATCTCTATTTTATAAGCTCTCGGGTGATCCGAAGGTACAGTTGGGTTGCAAAGCACCGCGGTAATACGAAGGCAGTGATAAGGCTGCCCTAAAGGCAAAGGCCCTGGCCCCCAGGGCTGGCAGGCACACGGAGGCCTCCCCCTGCCTGAATTTCTACAAAATCCAAGACCGAGCTCAGTCTCCCAGCCCCCCTCTTTGCCTTTCTGCAGAATGTGACCCTGTAGGGTTCTACTGCTTTTCAAAACTTCTCTTTTGGCTGCAATAGGGGAAAATTGACAACCAAGACTTAAAAGGTTTTCTTCCCCACAGAGGAGCAAAAGGTGTAAATATTTGAGAACACAAGACATGGAGTGAATCAATTCTGCCGGCGTGTGGTTACTTGAGCAACACACGGATGAACAGCCAGGGGCAGGAGCACCAGATCCCACCCCCCACGCCCCCAAGAGTGGGCACTCCACAGCCGAGAACACGGTGAGCACCGCGCGCAGTCTTGCTGTGTTCTGGCTGTTTGCTCTAATTGATCTGTCAACCAGTATGTGGACATTAGGTAATTGGGATGTGACTTCATCGGGAAAAGGGGATGGTCTGCAGAAGGAATGGGAAGATGACAACAGAATCAGAGCGTTGGAGTTGGGGGGGGACCTCAGGGGATCACCTGAGATTTCAGTTCTGAGTCAGCTCTGGTATTTTACAGGTGAGGCGCCTGAAGTACAAAGAGATGAAAGTGACAAGGTCCGGGCTGTTGATCCAAGGAAGGGTAGGGTTGGCTCTGCCTCCATCCAGGGCTCTTCTGTGTCACATCCTGGTCTCCTGGACCCTGGACTCCCTGCATACGGAGGAAAGGCTGGTGAAGAGAAGACCACCTGGAAACAGGGAGGGGCATCCCTCCCACGTGGCAGACCCCGGGCATCAAGGCCCCTCCCCCAGAAGAGGGGAGCCCGCAGGCTCACATGTGTGCTTCAGACACCTTAATGAAAAAAAACAAGCTACTGCTGGAAAAATGAAATCATCACAAGAAGGCATCACCGTCATGAGGCACCTGACCTCTAAAGGACCCGAGGGACGCAGCCTCACCCTGACACACCAAATCCTTGCCGAATCCACTCACACCTCCTATGTTTACTGGGCAGCTGCTACACGCCAGGCCCTCTGACAGGACTGCCGAAAACACAAAGTTCAACCACTTTGTATGGCCTAGGCTACGTACGCAAGTAACAGATTACAAACAAAATGGTGCTTAGCAATTCGAGGAAGACCACCACCCAAAGTCGAGAGACCACTGGAAAAACCAGTATTGGAGGAGGTAAGCCCCGTTAGAGGAGTATGGAGCTGATGTATGCATCCCAGGTGGGCAACAAGAAAGCCAGCTTCAGGCCACAGGCCGGATCACCCTCAGGAGAAGGAAAAGGAGCCTCCGACCATAAAAATCTGCACCATCTTGCCAAGGGAAAGGCTGGGAGGGCAAAGTCCAACACCGCGCGCTCTCTGCAAAAACCATTTTGAGAAATACATCCAGGGGCGCCTGGGTGGCTCAGTCGTTAAGCATCTGCCTTGGGCTCAGGGCGCGATCCTGGCATTCTGGGATCGAGCCCCACGTCAAGCTCCTCTGCTGGGAGCCTGCTTCTTCCTCTCCCACTCCCCCTGCTTGTTGTTCCCTCTCTCGCTGGCTGTCTCTGTCAAATAAATAAATAAAACCTTAGGAAAAAAAAAAAAAAAGAAAGGAAAAGAAAAAAAAATACATCCAACAGGACTCAGGACAAGTGGGCTGGGCAAAAGCAGAATCGCTGTGGCAAGAGTCATACCAAGGATCCCACTCCAGACCAAGGCACCCGGGGAAACAAGTGGAGGAGCGAAGTGGTGCGTGCTCAGTGACGTCGGCCTCACCCGTTCATTCAAGGTCAGTGGTGCACCTGTTATGCGTCCATAGTGGATCAGACATGGTGCTTGTTTGGGGATCTCGCAGGCCAGAGGGAACCATACAAGACAGAAGTGGTTGTGATACAGGCAGGGAGTATTAGCAGAAGGCCTAGGAACACACCAGACATTGCTGTCGGCTACCTCTAACAACCTCATTAGCCTCAGGAACCCATTACAGATTTGCCACCAGTGACTTCTAGAATCCCTGCCTGAAGTTCTCGTGTTCCAACAACTTCCACTTCAAGAAGATACCAGGAGGGAGAAATGGCTCTCCTAATCCCAGCTTGTGGAGAATGTCAGCTACCCAGGGTCTGTGGTGTTTTTGTTGTTTTTTGGTTTAAGATTTCATTTATTTGATAGAGAGACAGCCAGCGAGAGAGGGAACACAAGCAGGGGGAGTGGGAGAGGAAGAAGCAGGCTTCCAGCAGAGGAGCCTGACGTGGGGCTCGATCCCAGAATGCCAGGATCACGCCCTGAGCCGAAGGCAGACGCTTAATGACTGAGCATCCAGGCGCCCCAGGGTCTGTTTTTATACCCCTTCCGCAGCCCACGCAGCCTTTTGCTCATTTCACAAGAGGCTCCCACAGACACAGTCTCATGCTCATCGTGTGGCTGAACGGACCTTAAGCTGTCATGTCTCAGCAGCCTGAACAGTACTGCTCCCCCAACTCTGAGGGAGTGAGAGATGTCAGGACTGCTCGAGGAATATAGAGAACTCCACACAGGACATCAGGACGTGGCGCGACTAAGGGCCTAACCCCTGGCCAACAGCTTAGGACCAGAGAGAGAGGAGGCTAGTGACACCACCTTTCAAGCTCATGCAGTTCACATTTTAGAGGGTCCTCCAAACGGAGGTCGTTCAAAGCCTTGTCGCGGGAGTTCCAA
Source organism: Ailuropoda melanoleuca (assembly GCF_002007445.2). Lineage (NCBI taxonomy): Eukaryota > Metazoa > Chordata > Mammalia > Carnivora > Ursidae > Ailuropoda > Ailuropoda melanoleuca. The sequence continues at coordinate 123,122,135 of NC_048225.1, forward strand.
CGATCCGATCCACGTTCCGTGGAAGCACAGAAGATTTAATTCTGCATCCTTTCTGACTCTCCTTCCCAAATACAGCCTGGCCCTGGTCTTTGTAATTTCTCTGACCTCTACTCCTTCATTTCCATGCCCCCCACCCTTTATCACCCCGGTTCAGGTCCTATACCTGGGGTTTTAGCACTGGTCCTCCGTTTGCTTTATTTTTACAAACAGCTCTTATTCCTTTCCTCATCCCAATACAAGGCACTGTGTTTATGAACCCTCCTCTCCTCCATTCCTACCACAGGACAACCTTTCCCTTCTCCTTCCCTTCCCTAAAAGCTGCCCATTCCCTTCATTATTCATGCAGGTGTCCTGCCAAATTGAAGGAGGCCTTGTACCTCTGGGCAACTTCCAGAGGGGAACATGGGCCCTGGTTCCAGCCGCTACCAGCTCTCATCGGTCTCTTACTACCCCCCTACCACGCACACACACGAGGGCAACCCACTCTTTGCACAACTACTCCAGTGACATTCTTACATTCAAGAATTGTCATTTCATGCCCCTGCAAGACCCCTTCTGAAGTCACAGACCAAGTCATTAACAGCAGCCTCTGAACACCGTCCTGGGTCTGGGGAAGAATATACACAGAGAAGCTCTCCCCCAGCACAGCAGCACCCTCACCTCATGAGGAAAGCTCAGTGGAACATCCACTGGAAAAAGCAAGGCCCTGTTTTAGCAAATTCGTGGTCCAGTGTTGCCCCAGATTTGGGGATGGAGTGACCCTGGACAAGTCACTTAACACGGAGCCTCCTGAACCACTGTACGAGAGAAAATACCATCTATCATGCAGTGTAGTTTGAAGGATTAAATGAGAAAGCTTAGAAGACACCTCACAGAATGCCCAGCACACAGTATGTGGTCAATACCTGATCCTAGCATCGTGCCCGTCTTTCCACACATCCGTAGCTCCCCAGCCTGCGGGATTTCCTTCCAGTCACCGTCTGGTCTTCTGGCTCTTTGACCCCAACACCAAGCATTGTACCCCCAGTACAGAAGCACAATAAATACGTCCTACAGGATTGGATCTATTTCTACACCTGCAATTAGGAACATGTATTCTGGGAACACAGGTTAGATTCAGAACAGGCTACATGGAGGAAAGAAATAATCTATGGAAGGAAAGTGAATAGAAGGGCTTTAAGGACTAGGAGGGAGTACACAAGGATTCATAAAGACCAGCACTTGGGGAAGAGCCCAGGGCCTTCTGGTCTTTCCACCAAAACCGCCTCCGCCGACTCCAGCACACGGACCCTGAGGTTCTCAATTGTGCGTCCTGATTTGATTACAATCACCTGGAGGAGCTTTAACACCATAATTGACGATGTTATAGTCTCAGGTGTGCCCTTCGCTTCAACAAGTCCACCTGTTACTCAGTGCTCAGCATGACAAGAGTCATCATCCAATCACCCTTCGATATTATTACAATATCACGGACCACATTCCCTCTGCTGCACTGTTCGTCTCTGACTTACGTACCTCTTAATCCCCATCACCTATTTCGCCCATCCCCCCACCTCTCCTGTCTGACAACCACCAGTCTGTTCTCTGCATTTACGAGTCTATTCGTTTTCAGATCCCACATAGAAGTGAAATAATTTGGGGGTGCCTGGGTGGCACAGCAGTTAAGCGTCTGCCTTCAGCTCAGGGCGTGATCCCGGCGTTATGGGATCGAGCCCCACATCAGGCTCCTCCAGTATGAGCCTGCTCCTTCCTCTCCCACTGCCCCTGCTTCTGTTCCCTCTCTCACTGGCTGTCTCTATCTCTGTCAAATAAATAAATAAAATCTTAAAAAAAAAAAAAGTGAAATCATTTGGCACGTATCCGACTTCACTTACATAACATCCTCCAAGTCTATCCACGTTGGCACAAATGGCAAGATCTTATTTTTTATAGCTGAATAATATTCCATTGTGTGTGCATAAACACACATACACACCCTTTTCACTATCCGTTCATCTTTTAAAGCTTCCTGTGTGAGCAACTGTTTCCAGAAACAGAGTAGACAAACTTCTGTCCATTCCTCCTGCTGACAGCAACCAAAAACTGCAGCTAGCACATACAAAGCTAGCAGAAGAGGACTCAAAGACAGAAAGAAGGCCAAGCAGCCAGGGACCTCAGCACCCAGGGCACGACATGGCAGTTGGCTTCTCTGGGTTTTCTTTCTGCCTTACATATCCCAAACTGGTTGCCGGAGAAGCCAGAGACCCAGAAACACCAACAGGCGGACAATTTAAAAAATCCCGGGATGCCCAGCTGGCTTAGTCACGAGAACATGCAACTCTTGATCTCCAGGTTGTGAGTTCGAGCCCCACGATGGGTGTAGAGATTACAAAAAAAAAAATTAAAATTAAAATTTTTTAAAAAGTCCCAAGAGGAGCCTGCTTTCTCCAGCCAAAGGACCAGGGCGGGGCAGCCTCCCACGACAGAAAAGTTTCAGGCAATACCAGCCCTACTCCAGTCCAACGCCACAAAAGAAAACCGTGCCCCCACCAGCTGGGTCAAGAACCCTGACTTCTGGGGCACATGGGTGGCCCGGTCGGTGAAGCCTCTGACTTCGGCTTAGGTTGTGATCCCAGGGTCCTAGGATCGAGCCGCTCAGCGGGGAGCCTGCTTCTCCCTCTCCTCCCCATTTGTGCTCTCACACTCTCTTGCGTGTGCTCTCTCTCAAAATCTTTAAAAAAAAAAAAGAAAGAAACCTGACGTCTACCTTCATCAGCCTGGAAGGAGACACTCCGCCCTTACCTTCTTCCTGAGGCTATCAGGGAAGGCTGCATGGAAGAAGGCCACCAGGGTAACACAGCCTCCACCCCTCCCTGCTGGGGGCAGAGGAGGCCGAGCAGAGAGTTCAGGACTCATCAGCACACAGCGGTTAAAAAGGCAGAGCGTCACTGGAAGCCCCTGAGCAACACCCGTGAGGCGCTCCCGCCCGGCTGAGGCGTGGTCTCAGCTGAGGCCAATAAAGACTCCAGACTTCCATCCCCACCTGACAGTAATGAGGCAGCACTCCCCTCCCCCGCCACGGGCAGAGGAGTCCTGCTGAAACAGATTTAATTAAGATCCAGAATCTCCTAATACCCAAAATGTCCAGGTTTCAATCAAAAATCATTCATCATTCCGGGAACCAAGAAAATCTCGACGTGAATGAGAGAAGACAATCAACAGATGCCAACACCAAGATGACAGATATATTCGAATGATCTGACAAGAATTTTAAAGCAGCCTTCATTTAAGTAATGTGCTTGGGGTTAAAAAAAAAAAAAAGAAAAAAAAACAGGGGCGCCTGGGTGGCACAGCGGTTAAGCGTCTGCCTTCAGCTCAGGGCGTGATCCCAGCATTGTGGGATCGAGGCCCACATCAGGCTCTTCCACTATGAGCCTGCTTCTTCCTCTCCCAACTCCCCCTGCTTGTGTTCCCTCTCTCGCTGGCTGTCTCTATCTCTGTCGAATAAGTAAATAAAATCTTAAAAAAAAAAAAAAACAGCTTCAGCAAAGAAACAGAAGACAGGAGAACAGCAATCCCCAGGCAGCACCCCCTAATAAGTGAATTAGAATCGCCAAGAACACCCCTCCATCAGAATGGTTTTTCTAACTCCCCGATGAGCAGTCAGGTGTCAGAACCAGTGCTCCAGGTCCAGCGTCTCAAATTAGGGTGTCTATCAGCATCACCTGGAAGACGTGATCAAGACAGATCAGGCCCTAGTGGTACTTCAACAAGCCCGGGCCTTCGCATTTTTATTGGTTTCCAGATGATTCTGAGAGATGCCACAGTTTGAGAACAGCTGCCTTCACTAATTGAAGGCATTTGCAGGGGATTCTGCTCCTTGAAGGACGCTGCAAAATTCTTGACCTGAAGGAGGAAAGAGTTGCATTTAAGTAACCTTGAGTCCAGAGTTCAAGTTTCAATCACACTTTGGACACGGGTGCCAGGATACAACGTGTTTAAGTGGCGTTGCCAAATTTAAGAACAGAAAATCCACACACGTGGAGGGCCCGCCTGAAAACGTAACTACGCCCCAGGTACAGGTCATGTGTGTTTATGTGGAAAGAGCATGGGAGTGAGACGTTATGTTACCTGTCACTTGGCCCCTGGGACACATTAATCTTCCTCCTGGCAGAAAAAGAAAACACTTCCACAAGAGCGCCTCTTCCCATCCGAGGAGCCCAACACAACAACGGAAGAGTTTATAATCAAGATAGAACAAAAGGACACAACCGAGGAGCTTCTCTGTGGGGCGCTGTGGGCTGAGATTTCCAAGAGCAACAGGAGCTCCTTGGCTGAAGACTGCCAGCATTCACCCTCTCCTGGAGGGGCCTCCGGGCAGAGAGGATGGGTCCTCAGAAACGGAGCCAGGAAAGGCAGGGATGGGGGCGTGGACGTGGCTGGGAGGAAGAGGTGTGGTGAGGGGGAGCGGAGCCCACCGCTACACAGGAAGTGCGCAGCAAAGCCCAGCAAATAACAGCACTCCCCAGGAAGGAAGGGCCTCCCAAGCTGCTCTCCCCCCACTGGCTGTCCCACTCACTAACGCCTCCTGTCCAGATCGAGAGATCAGAAACATGGCGCACCAGAGGAGTCTTTGCAAGTGGCCTGTGGCCCACTGGCACACAGCAGCAGACCAGTCCCTGGGCCACAGGCAGAACCTCGATAAGAGGTGTGAAGACCAACACCTTTACTAGATTATTTGCCCATTCAATCCAGCCTAAAAAGATGTGCCTCAGTTTCCTCCTCTGCAAAATGGGAACAATTACAGTGGCCCCATGAGGGTAGATGTTAAGGTTAACATATATAAAACGCTGAGAACTAAGCACAGAATATAGTACTTGATAAATATTAGCTCTTGGTATTTTGGAAGATACGCAGTGATGATGCCCTGAGCCCAACTGCCTGGCTTTGTCTGGGGGGAACCTATCCATTACTAAACTCTGTCTCTCTATGCCTCAGCTTCCCCATCTGTAGAATGGGTTATGAGTACCTTCACTCCCACAGCTGTTCGGAAGATCATTTCATAAATGTGAATAGGGCCTGGAACACAGTAAGTGCTTTTAAAATGACAGTGATTATTATGTTGGCTTTCTACGATGTGGACAGGCTGGTGGAGCTTCCCGTTGGTCCTAGAGGAGCTTACAGCCTAGATCGGGAGGCAGGAGATGCACACACGAGACCAGCAGGGAACAGCAGACACAACACAGGACCTGGGACAATTCTGCAAGCATGCATCGCCCTCTCATGTGCTCACACACAGGCTAAAACAGTTCAGAATGTTCTGGGTGCAGGACAGTTCCAGGTCTCATTCAACTCTCAGGCTGCTCAGGTCAACAGTCCTCCTGGGAAGCACTGTACCTCCAGAATAAATGGGGGAGAAGCTACGGCCCTCCGTTCACACGGATGGACCATCAGGGTATAAGGCCCACGAGCCTCAGTCAAGGGCTGCAGAAACCAACGGGCTGACACGCTATGGGTAGAGGAGCCGGGGTCCGAAGGGCTCGGGCACTCTGGGCACAAAACTTGCTGGAAGTGCCCCGGTAAGTAACTTCTAAAGCCAGCTGCTCTGGGGCTTATAAGGAAACGATGCTGAATAGAAAAATTGAAAAGGGAAATCTAAGCATCACAAGATATTAATTAATCCCATGATGCAAGATTCCTTCTGCTTAGATTACCTCTGCTTACAGAAATATTTATCCAAGACATTCAGGGAAAGACAGTGAAGACAGACAGCATACCGCACGCCACGAGATTCTGTGATTTTTAATCCTAACGAGGATTAAAGGCTGGAACACATGTGATGGGGGCATGTCCTAGCAGCTCGTTAACCCTTTTTTTCTTCCCTCCCGAGGAGGCTGACAGCTATTTTAAGCCCACAAAGTAGTCACCCTGTCTGAGTTGCAACTTTGGGAATCAGAGTGGTCCCACAGCCAGAGCTTTAAACAGGCGTGCAGCGTGAAGATAATGAGCTACCAAGCCTCTGACTTATCGAAGAATTAATCTATTGCCGCAGATTACAACCACGCACAGATGAAACCTATGGTGCAATTTGTAGGACAAAATACTGCTAATAACAACAGCAGCCCGCCCTGTGCCAGGCCACACAAGGCCTTTCCATGTGCAGCTCATGTACCCCAGGAGGTGAGTGATACGTGTACCCTCTTTTTACAGACCAGGGTACCACAGGGCAGATGTGAAGTTACTGGCAGAAGGCCACACACCCAGAGACGGACGGGGCCAGGATCTGGACCCAAGCACAGTCCGGCTCCTGACCCCATCCTCTGCTACACTGTCAACCAAATCCATGTTCCTAAGATTATAAACTAGCAAGTGAAAGGAAACAAAACAATGAATTAGGGGGGAAAAGGTATCAATTCATTAATGCGAACACGACAGGCTGAAGATGGGTTTTTTACTAATAAATGCCAATTATCTCCTCCTGAAACCGGCCACATGTTCTGTAATCAAAGATTCTAACTCCACCACCCATCCATCACGGGAATTCCATTTAATTCGGGGAAAACGCTTACTCGGCACTTCCTCTGCAAGGAAGAGGCATTCTGCGAGGTGGGGGCGGGGGTGAGTCCTGGGAGGCTAGGGGACTGCACAGAGCAAGAGACCAGGTCGGGAGGGGACGGGAGCCAGCTGAGGCCTGTCCAGTTCTTGGGCTCACGTCAGGGCCCTCCTGGCAGTCCTCGTAGAGAACATCTCAGAAATTATGTCCATTTACTGCAAATGCACATTCTCTATGCAAGGAACTGCACTCGGCACTGCACTCGGCATGGGGCAGGGTGGCAGAGGGACAAGGCCCCTGCTGACGACACAGGGAGAAAAAAAATCAGGGACGAGCTGCTCAACTGCACAGTGGGGTCTGGTCAGTCCTCTCAACACAGAGGAGGGACTGGTCACGCCACCCCAGCAAGTGACACTGGGCTATGTCTGAGTGGGACAAGGGGGCCTGGGGAATGGGGTGTACTCTGATCAGGTCAGAGTATGGGGTGACAAAGAGAATTGTTCAAAAACAGAGAGCCCTGAATATCATGCTAAGAATTTCGGATCTAATATAGTAGGCTTGGAGACTCTGTGTTTTTGAGTAGGAGGACAACATAATTATATTGCAGGAAAATTACTAGAGCAAAAGTTTATAGGATCAAGTGGAGGCCTCCAGAAAGCTCCTCAAACAGTCTGGGGAGAGGTGGTGAGCATCTGAACCAGCCAGAGGTAGGAAAGGAAAGAACGAGCAGGTTGCATGGGTGGATGTCACTGAGAAAATTCAAGAACACAGCAACTGACTTGATGTGGGGGTTCAAGGAGAGAAGACCCTGGCCACAATGGGGATCCAGTGACCAACCAATGAGTCGGCTGTTATACCAAAGGGTCCAGGCAGTGCTCCAAAGTGTCAGGCCTTGTTGCCCGAGAGCTTGGTGGGGTCACTAAGAGGAGTCCCAAGTCAGATTTGTTATCCAGCTTGTGGAGGAAAGGGGTCACCAACACGTTCCTTGGGGCAGAGACAACCAGCAGGAAGCAGCAAATAGACATCTAGAGTCTGGACTGGAGTTAGAGGTCCAGGAGCCAACCTGCCTAGCAGAGAGGAGGGGATGCAAACATGCCCTCACAGGAGAGGTCCAAGGGAGGAGAAAGGAGGAGGAGGAGGAGGGCAAGTGGGAGGGACAGGCAGAGCACAGCCACCCAAGAGCCTGCTCTGGGAGCCGACTGAGGCATTCCGAGGAGGACAGGCTGCACAGCAAGAAAACTCAGCAAGGAACAGGACAGAGCAGGGGACAGTAAAACAGTTTCTATTTGGGAGCCAGGACAGAAGTCAGCACACTGCCAGGAGCTGAGCAGACACTGGGAAACTGCAGAGAGCAGACGCTCTCTCCCCGGACTGAGCTGAGAAAGGGCAGGAGGGACACTTGTTAAAGAAAGAGGTGCAGAGCAGTGGATCTTCACATAGGGAAGGCCACAGTGCATTCCTGGGCAGAGAGCAGTGAACCGGTGGGGAGGAAGGTCGGCCCAGGGCAAGCTGGGGGTGGGCAGTGACGGGGATGTTGAACAAGGTCTCTGCAGAGGACAGAGGGCAGATGGATCTCAAAAAGAAAGAGGGGAAAAGAAAAATATATATAATTGGACTTCATCACAATTAAAAACTTCCACATTTCAAAGGGCAGTATGAACAAAGTGAAAAGACCACGCACAGAATAGGTGCAAATACGCGCACATCTATATAAAGGACTTGAATACAGAATAAAGAACTCTTACAACTCAAAACTTTTAAAAAGACAATCCAAAAAATGGGTCAAGGATCCGAACAGAGGCTTCTCCGAAGACGACATATAAATGGCCAATAAACATGTGAGAAGATGTTCTGTATCATTATTCATCAGGGAAATGCAAATAAAAACCACAATAGACAGCATTTCACACCCACTAGGCTGGCTAGACTCAAAAAGCCAGGCTATAGTAAGTGCCAGTGAGGACGTGGAAAACCAAAACCTCGCTGGTGGGTACGGTGCAACCACACTGGAAATGGCCCCTGCCAGTTCCATAAAGGGTTAAACCTAGTTACTAGGAGACGCAGCAATTCCACTCCTACTTATCTACCCACAAGAAATGAAAACAGACACCCCCAGCAAAACTTGGACACCCATGTTTACAGAAGCAGGATTCACAGGAGCTAAAGAAGAAACCTCAGCGTCCATCAGTGGGTGAGTGGATAAACAAAATATGGCAATCCGTGCCATGGAGTATGATCCGGCCATTAAAAGGAGTGACGCGCCCACACCTGCTGCAATATGGGCAGAAAACACACTAAGGTAACGATGCAGTCGTGGGGCACCTGGCTGGCTCAGTCTGTTAAGCGTCCGACTCTTGGTTTCAGCTCAGGTCGTGATCTCAGGGTGGTGAGATCGAGCCCCTTGTCGGGCTCCACACTCAGCAGGAAGTCTGCTTAGAGATTCTCTCCCTCTGTTCCTTCCCACCCCTGCGTGCATACGTGCTCTCTATTAAATAAATCTTAAAAAAAAAAAAAACTGCCAGTCACATGCACGTATGTGCACACACAGAAAACATATTACATGATTTCATGGATATGAAATGTCCAAAATAGGCAAATCTAGAGACAGAAAGCAATTTAATGGTTGTTTAGGGCTGGGATGGATGGGAGGGTAGGGAGATGCTAACTAGAGGGTAGAGAGGTTTCTTTTGGAGGTGATGAAAATATTCCAAAACTGATTGCAGTGACGGTTGCACATGTCTGTGAATATACTAAAAACCACTTCCACTTAATTGTATATTTTACGTTAGTGAATTGTATGGTATGTGACTTATGCCTCAATAAAACTCTCAGAAAGAAGGGGGAAAGGAAGTTCATCTTCCAAAAAGAGGAAGGAGGAAGGAAAGCAGCAGAGATCAAGTTTGCAACATCCAGCAGGAAAGTGGAAGGGACAGAAAGGGTCATGGGCATGGCCCCAGGCAGCCCCAGGGATCGGGACAAGGATGGCAAGGTCACTGGGGAGCTAAAGGCAGCCTCAAGGCAATGAGGGTGTGAGGAGGCAGATAATTATAGTCAAAGAAAGCATTCTGAAAGTTCGAGTTCTTGGAAGTAGCAGCATTATGAGTAAGCGATAATAAACGGTGAGTGTGGTTAGGGTCTTGGACATAATGACTGGCAAAGGTCAACATTACATGTGGCTGCATGATTTGCACCACTGAAAGGACTGGGACATTTTGGGCCAAGGAGACAAGACTGAAAGCCATCAATTCACGAAATGTATGGCTAGGTAGAAAAAGACTTGTCCATCAGATCCCCAAACACCAGCTGTGGAAGAACACATGGGGGCACCTGGACGAATAAAATCAGGCATCATCTAGGAGCAGCACTGTATCTTTGAAACTCACCGCCCCCCAAAAGTGGTCTGGGCAGAAGATAACAATGGGACGTGTACCTGGCTGGATCCGTTAGTAGACCACATGACTGTTGATCTTGGGGTCGTGAGTTCCAGCCCCATGTTGGGGGTAGAGCTTACTTAATTAAAAAAGAAAAGAAAAGAAAAGATAACAATGGGTTTAAAAGCATCTGGACAAATACGTAAGAAGGTGAAATGAACCTTTGCTTCAGTGGTCGTATCAATGTATACAGCAGGACCTCCATCTGAACCCCTACTGGTCCAGAAGACAAGACCTTGGAGGCAAAGCTCACACACCCAGGATACTGTGGAGTCGGGGTGAGAGCTCTTTACCACACTACAGGCTCAAGTATGAGTCAGAGCACCCCATTTATGGTGAGCCAATACTGTAATGTCCTAATCTGGAATCCCTCACCACAGCGTGCTCAAGAGGCATCCACAGGCAGCCTGCTGTCCGGGGTTTCTGGAATCTCTAAAATCCACATCATGAAAAACACCAGCCAGTGAAACCATTTAGCAAGGAGGGAAGTATGGCCAGACAGTGGAGTTCAGATTTGACCAAAAGCTCCCCAGTTGCAAAATCACTGCACAATATGACAATATCCTACTGCTTTCAGACTCTCTACAATTCATACTTTCTTCCACTTGACAAATAATTTGTTACTGCTGGCTAGGTATGCACCTGATGCTGGGGCAGGGGGTTCTATGCAGAAGCAGGAGACAACGTCCTCAAAGGACACTCAACGTCACTGCAGAAGGTATACGCAGAGGGGAAAGAACACAAAATTTTGTAGCCGACTGTGACCCGATGACAGCTTCAGCAATCTCTCCCACCCCATGTGTACCCGTGCAATGTGACCTTAACGCTTCCCCCTCAGGAATGAAATCCACTTCGCCTCCCCTTGAATCTGAGCCGGCGGCCTATGGCCTGATTTGACCAACAGAATACAAAAATGACCCTGTGTTAACTTTGGAGGCCAGGCCTTCGAGGTTCTGCCTTCACTGCCTGGAACACTCCCTCTTGAAAGTCATGTGAGTGATACCTTCTAGGACCTTCCAGCCCAGCCCAGCCACAGCTAAATGAAACCAAACGAGTGAGCCCGTCAACACCACACACAACAGAAGAACAGCCCAGCCAAGCCCCGCCTGAATTCCTGGCCCACGAAATAAACAGATGCTGTGTAAAGCCACTCCGTTTTCAGGTAGTCAGTTAAGCTGCAATAGATTACTGAAACTGACTTGAAGCCAGGAAACCAGGGATGAGTCCTGGTTCTGTTCTAATCTAGCGAGGTGACCCTGGGTCAATGACTTTCCCCTGCACTGCAATTTCCTCATCTGTAAAAGGAGGGGGTTGTGTACCAAGTAAGCTAAGGTGCTTTCCAGTTGTGACAGTCTGCGCCATTCACGTGGTCTCTGGGAACGGACCAGGAGACAACAGCACTGGGGCATGGCAGCTCCATGACTCATACAAGTCCTCACTAAATATCAGCTAGAATCATACTGTCTTAGCAATTCTGTGATGCCAATCGAGTTAATAATCCCTCTGATTCCCAATTTTTTTCATCTGAGAAATGGAGAGGACACTAATGTTTCTGTTTCTACATGAAGAAAAGTCTTTGTATGGGAAGGTCCCATGCAAATAAAAAAATCACCTACAAAATGCATAACTATGCTACTAATACTTGTATTATTCTTTGCACCGAAGGCATTCGCTGTCTCCTCCTCACCCAGCAAGGGGGGACAGTCCGTCAATGGCACTGGCTACCAGGAAGACACACAGGGAAAAAGGAGAGGCAGGTACAGAAGGGCCATACAAGCCATCAGGCCAAGTGAGATCTTACCACCCACCCCACCAGCAATGATCGGTGAGCTAGGCACCCATCCTGACCACGGAGAGCAGGTAACCCCTTAGGAGCAGCTACCAGTCCAGGGGGATATCTGGAAACAGCCCAGCAATAAAAATTGAAGGAATTTCCTGCATCCAAGTCCAAGAGGCCAGCAACCTGAGGATGCCCCACCAGTGAGCCATGAACCAGACCCCTGCCCAGCACAGAGGGAACACTCCACAAAAACTATAAGTACGCACTAGATCTGGGAGTATGGAGTCAAAGCACCCAGGTTTAAATGCTGGCTTGGCCATCCACAGCTGTGTGCGCTAAAGCAGCCAACAACCTCCCTGAGCCTATGTCCTCATTTATAAGACATAAGGAGACCCACCTCTAGGGAAGCAATGAGAATTACATGAAACTGCACATGAAAAACATCTAAGATTTTGTTTAATCATTAATGCATGATGTTGTTTTTCAATTTTATTTGTTTATTTTTTTTTGGTAGAGAGAGAGCGAGAGCTGGGGGAGAGGGAAGAGAGAATCTCAAACACGCTCCTCACCCAGCATGGAGCCCAATGCAGGGCTCGTATCTCTCCACCCTGAGATCATGACCTGAGCCGAAACCAAGAATCAGATGCTACTTAACTGACTGAGCCACCCAGGCACCCTCATGATGTTTTTAAATGCACCAACCCTCTGACTCCCAGATGCCCTTCAACCCCAGCCACAACCTTTCAATCTCTGCAGAAGCCTGAAAATGAGCGACATCCGTCCAAACAGTCACTCCATCCAGTGTTGATTCTGAAAAACTGCCAGCCCTTGGGAGAGAAAGACCTGCGCTCATTTTCCAAGGGGATCTGACAAGGCAGCAAGAATACATTTACATTTTCCAGCCTGTGCTTTTCCAAAACAAGGGATGAATGTGGTGTGGATTTAACCCTGAAATACCAGTGAGTGTGCAGGTCCACAGACCCCGCTCTGGTGGGAGGTGGAAACCAGCCAGAGGACGCACTTGCTGGATGCACCTGCGGCAGGGAGGCTTCTGCTTCCACCTCTACTCAGGTCTTGGCTGAGGGGGTTTGGACGTACCGGTATCCAGCGTCGATTACAAAGGGCTGGGAGTTAGGACCCAGGCCTCAGTCAGCCCTGTCCTTTCTCCTCTACCTTGCCGTTCTCAGAGCAGAACCCCTTGGTCCCCTCTGTCTAAGATCTGCACTCAGAACACAGCCTGGACCAGCTGTGGCTCCCCCTCCTCTAATCAAGCACCACTGTGTGTGAACCCGGGGAAGTTACTATAGGAACGACATCATGCAGCCCCCAGGCGTCTGCTTAGAAAAGAAATTCCAGGGGCGCCTGGGTGGCTCAGTCGTTAAGCATCTTCGGCTCAGGGCGTGATTCTGGTGTTCTGGGATGGAGCCCTGCATCAGGCTCCTCTGCTGGGAGCCTGCTTCTTCCTCTCCCACTCCCCCTGCTTGTGTTCCCTCTCTTGCTGTCTCTCTCTCTCTCAAATAAATAAATAAAATCTTTAAAAAAAATAGAAAAGAAATTCCATGTTGGGAAGGTGAAGGTAAGATCCAGCAAGTTGGAGGCGAGCCTCAAGCCCAATGTTTCTCAAAGTGTGGTCCCAGCCACTTGCATTAAATCACCCGCAATTCCCATTAAGGGTACGCAGTCCCTGGCTCCCCCCAGATGTGTCAAATTAGAATTGGGGGTGGCAAGAATCAGACTTTTCAACAGGATTCATATGCCTACTAGGTTTTGAGACCTAGTTGGGATCAAAGGCAGAGACCATGCAAAAAGAATTAAAAAGGTTTTAAAACACTTTAATTCTTGATCCCCCTTCTTGCCCTCATTCTTATGAAACGGAGCACTGGTGACCCAAACAAGACAAAGCTTATTCCCCGGTTTATGGATATCCAAGAAAACTGAATTATGATCATGATAAAAAGCCAGGCTGTAAAGTGAAAAACTTGTTCACCAGAGCAACAGGCCTAGACAAAAATTAACCCAAACATCCCATCTTAGACCAACCAGATCTATTCTGAGAGAAGCAAGATAAGATCTTGGCTACAGCCCCACTCTGGTCCCTGCCATACCCAGTAATTCGGCTCTGCATTCCACCGCAGGGTTTGAGTGGGGTGGGGGTGGGGGACAGGGGGTGTCCTAGCTCTAGCAGATATGGTTGGGGGAAGGTTATGGGGGGGGGGAGTTAAGATTCACCAATTCATACATCCCCATGAGAAGGAGAAAAAAGTCTAAAGATAACTGACTGCACTGGGCACATATCAGACACTCGAAAGATGTTTCACAAACTGAAGGAAATAGCCACCTGATGGAATCATCCTTGCCTGAGATAACACCATGCATCTTCAAAGTCATGAAGGAAAAAAGGGAACGAGGAGTAAAACTGTCTCCACATCGAAAGTACTGTCTTTTCAAAACCAGCAAGAACCTAAAAAACAACCTACTGGGAAGGGTAATAATACCGTCACTTATCAGCGACAGGCACACTGCAGGTGCTGAGAAACTCTGGGTCTTTGGGGTCAGGTGGCATGAAGGAAGAGCAGAAGCACTTTCCGCAAGTGAAGGGCAGCGGGAACCCCAGATGTGACTGCAGGAACCAGAACGCCTCCCTCTGGGAAGTGCATCTCAGGGGGTCAGCCTTATCGCGCACCTCCTGGTCCAGTCCCGAGGCTTGCGCCCCGCCCCCTCCCCAAGGACGGACCAGAGCTGAAAATTCCAGCCATCCCCGCTAAATTCTTCAACAGCGGTTCCCTACTAGCTGCTGAAACTTAACATTACGCCACAAAACTAGCAAATGGGCAGCTTTCACCCTTCCCCTTTCAATGACTGGCACTTGCAAAGCAGTGGTGGCAAATCAGGCATTTAAGAAGTGACTGACACCTGGACCCGGTTATCTGGAATCTAAAACAAAAACAAAAACACCCCTGTATTTTTTCTTCAATCAGGAAGTAAGCATTCCCCCTTTTAAAAAACCTTCCTGAAAGCACCTCTCCCATGGGATCCCAGCAGGTAAATAACACCAGAGCTTCCCCAAAGCGATTCTAAAGAACCAGGGGTCCAGGCTGCGCTCCCACTCTGGCCTCTCCTGATCGGAAGGAGGGATCGGGAAGTCAGGCAGTCCCGGGAGGTGAGGATGGGGGCGTCTGCAGGTGGGAGGAGGGGGCGAAGCAATACCGCCCAAACTTCGCAGCTGCTCTGTAGCAGTTCTGGGCAGGAGCCCGCGGAATTCAGTCCCGACAAGGGGAGTCACCTCCCTAACAGAAAGGCCCCCCACATCAGCCTGGCCCGCCAGCCCCGCGTCCGCTCGGACGTGCCCCCTC